>NW_027536464.1:11480651-11482349 GCF_008692635.1 Crocuta crocuta
ACAATGCTGTGGCTGTCTGTCTGTCCGACAGAGTCCAGGGAGCCACTGCCCAGTCCGGATGGAAGGGGCGAGCAAGGGACTCACCATCAGGAACGAGTATCCGATCCAGAGGCTCCTCCAGGTCCGGGGACACGGGGGGATGGACTGGTCCTGGCTGTGCAGCGCTATGACCTGAGCTGGGGCCTCGCACACGGCACAGCGGCTGATGTACGGGCGGACCTCCTCTTCTGAGAGCGGCATCATGGGCAGGGGCGCGGCGCTGGCCAGCCAGTACGACCGGTCGTTTCTCCGGGCGTAGTGGCACACTTGGTGGATGTTACAGTAGGCAAAGGGCAGTGTGCTGAACATGGGAAGGCAAGACCCCGGCAGACCTTGGGAGGAAGGACAAGGCAGTGTGGTGTGTGAGCAGCCCGGGCCGGTGTGTCCGTGGCCTTTCCAGGGTGTGCCGTCTGCTGGTGCGTGTTCTGTTACACGGACGTGGTGGGTTTCCAGCACCTCCCTGGTCCTGGGGCCGGCCCTCCCTCACTCATGCACTCATGAACCAAGCAGTGGGCCAGCTGCTGGAGGGGCGTGGTCCCCACATCTCTGTCCCCACAAAGCTGATGTCCTTACTTGGTTGATGGCTAAGCAACTGGGCAAGGAAGAGAGCATGGCCAGCCCTGTGACTGAGAAGTGCAGGGTGCAGGGACTTGCGGAGAGGAAAAGCGGAAGAATGCTTTTCTGCTAGGACCTGAAGTGTGACAAGGATTTGGCCAGGCTTGAACATGGTGAGTATTCAAAGGGGAAGACACAAAAGCAGAGAGGGTTGGGCGTGAGGAAGTGTAGAGCTCAAAGAACTCAAAGGAATTCCGTTGGTGAGGGGGGAAGAGGATGTCTGGGTGTCTGTCTGTCTCAGGGTGTCCAGAGATAAGTCAGACCGGAGGCTGTGGGCTTTGTCTATCTTGTAAGGAGCTTAGATTTAACCCAGGGCTCTGAAGAGCTTTGTGAGTAGGCTCTGGCTAGACCAGGGTCAGGGGAGGCTGGTGGAAGAGAAAATAGGCAGGAAGACTGACAGCTGAAGGGCGAGGAGGAGAGAAGTAAATAGAGCCGAGGTATTAAGCATTACTTCTTCCTCCCCCTCCCCCACCAGGCCTTCCATGGGAATAGCCATGGCTAAGCCCAACGGAGAATGATCTGGAAGTAGCTGCCATTGCTAAGCCTGCTCTCCTTGCCCGCCATTGCTGGCAGCAGGGGTCACAGCCCAGGGAGGGCAGTGACAAGGCTCCCCTCTCCATCAGCTGTCTCTGTTGTCATAGCCCTCCTGCACCTATCACCCAACCAGCATGGTCTGGGAAGGTACTTAAACTCCTAGCTTGAAATCAGTTCCTGTAGCTTACAGAGCTGCTATGGAAAATGGACAGGGGTGCCTGGGGGGCTCAGTCAGTTAAGCATCCGACTTCGCTCAGGTCATGATCTCATGATTTGTGAGTTCGAGCCCGGCGTCGGGCTCTGTGCAGCTCAGAG
The DNA here is from genome assembly GCF_008692635.1 of Crocuta crocuta. NCBI lineage: Eukaryota > Metazoa > Chordata > Mammalia > Carnivora > Hyaenidae > Crocuta > Crocuta crocuta. The sequence continues at coordinate 11,482,155 of NW_027536464.1, forward strand.
CCTGGAGCCTGCTTCAGATTCTGTGTCTCCCTCACTCTCTGCCCCTCCCCTACTTGCACTCTGTCTCTCTCTCTTTCTCAAAAATAAATATTTAAAATTTTTTTTTTAAAAATGGACAAGTAGCACCAAGGGATGACTCCCTGAGTAAAGTTCTATAATTTAAAAACCAACTGGATGTGGGGGGGGGGGGGGGGG
>NW_027536464.1:11482459-11498403 GCF_008692635.1 Crocuta crocuta
GGAGTTGGTACGGGCTGGTGCCACCTTATCTAAGCATCCGGCCGCTGTGATTCACAGTTGCACGGGCAAACACAGCAACGGACCGTGTCCCGATTAAATAACTTACCTTTGGAAGTAAAAACTACATTTTAAATTAAATGTAAATTTAGCTTAAATTTAAAGTTAAATTTAATTTACTCTTGTATTAAAATATTCTTAGCAAGAATTCTTTTAAAAACCTAAGTAGCCAGATGACAGTAACCGTAGCCAGGGTGAGCCTCTTTGGCGCCCCCTATAGGAATCACACACACTTAATAAGAGTCATTGATACTTAGCAGGTAGTTTAAAAAGGGAAAATTCCACGGGAGATGAGCGATCGCTCGAGATATGGATGAATCTGTAAAATTAACCCCAAAGCGGTACTCCTAAGTGACGGGCGTGGGTGACCACGTGCTACGCGCATACCGAGGTCTTGACTGTGAGCCTTCTCCTGTCCTTCCAGGTATAACAGACTGTAGCCCGTCCAGAGCATGGGCATGCCGGCCGGGCAGGAGGGCTCTCCATCTGTCTGACTGTGGAGAACCAGGAGGAAGCCACTGAGGTATCCAGGCCCAAAACCTTTGGGCCCGGGCTCCCCAATGGGCCCAGGAGGGCCTGGAGGAATAAAGAAAAAATGAAGGCAGTTTAGGGGGTTTGTTTCAACAAGCACTTCTGAGCACCTCCGTTCTGAGCACTCAGGGAGCAGAGAGGAGCCTGCTACGCCCAGGGGCGTCCCCCTCACACAACTGTAACATATACACTCAACCCGTTCAGTGGGTATCCATCCCAAGCACCTCCTGGTGGTCGGACTGAGTTAGCATACAAACAGCAAACAAATCCCTGCATTCCCAGGGCTTACATTCTACTTGAATAAGAGAAACAACCAACTGTGAAATGTGAAATGCTGAGAAGAGAAAGATGGGGTGGCGTCCCCTTCCATGTGACCTCCCAGACATGGGTGACCTTCTCAGACTGAACTGGGAGCCTGCTCATCAGAAAGGGTACTTCTCAAAGTTGACCTTCCTGACGCCTCCCAGACCCTCTCACGGCTCTGGCATCTGGAGGGGAGGCGAGGGGTTGAGACACACATGTACAACTTGGACCTTCTTATGTGNTGGCAGATGGGAAGCAGGGTCTGTCTCCTTTGGCATCCCTGAGGGGCCGACCCACTGAAGGAGGCCAATGGCAACTTCTAATTGCCAAGAGCAAAGGTGAAATCAAGAGTCGTTTATTTTTTTAAAAACTCATTTCTGGAAGACTGGCAGGCTCTCCTCATTCACACTGTAAACCAGAGGACTTGTGGACTGAATCAGGCCTCCTCACATGTTGCACTTGAACTCTCGAGACTGCATGGGCGGAGGCCTTGGACTTGGAAAGCACAGCGTGGGCAGCACTGAGCCCTCTCCTCTGCCTACAGCAATTGGCTGAAGTTGGTTGCAGGCTCCATTTTGTGACAGACGTCCGTGGCCCCCTTCACACCTTCTCATTACCAACCTGGCAGGTCCTCTCCAAAAATGAGACCTACCTGGGAGTTTTGGGGCCCCCACTGCCCAACATATTGCCTGGCGCATTATATTTCAATGGCTATTCTGTAACGTCTTCTCTCTCCCGTCACCCAATGCCCACGCCCCCATTTGTCCCTTAAGAGCCTCCTATACCACATAAACGTTTTGACACTTGTACAATAAGATGAAGTGAACTCAGAAAACAGAGGCCAATGACTCAGCCAGTCGTAGACGGGGAGAACACCCCGTCCGCAGCATGGCCTCTCGGTGGTGATGACACACAATGCCAGGCTTGCCCTAGCAAAGCAAACAGCCGCAAGAGCTGGGTGTTTTAGGACGATGTACAGTGGTTTGGGAAGATACCAAACGGGGTATCGGACCTTGACTCATCTGTATGATGGTTGAGGATCCGTTAGATCCTCACTGGGGGACGCATCCTTGTTCAGCTCTCATTGTTTCTGCCCCTCCCCCCCAACACACACCTGGTGAGTCCACATCTAAGGCAAATGCTTTTAATAAGAGCAGTTTGGAAAGCAGGGCTTGTACACAGTTCGCAGGCCTCTGGCGTCAAAGAAAAGAAGAGAAGCTGAAAATGGTTACCTGGTGCTCCAGGACAGCCGGCTTCTCCCGCGTCTCCTCTGCTTCCAGGAGGCCCAGGAGGCCCTGGGAGGCCGTCCTCACCCCTCCTGCCATCCGGCCCCGGCTCTCCTTTGCACCCTGCACAAGAGTTCATGATGGCCGTGGTGAAAACGGTATGACATGTGGCAGCCAGGTGCCGGCCCTGGGCTCCCCATGTGGACGGTTCTGCCTTAGTTCGTTCTGTCTTCTCAGACACATGAAGTTGGGAAGAATTCTCTCCACTTGGCAGTGGGGTAATTGAGGCTCTCAGAAGCTAAGTAACTTCCTTAAGTAATAAGCCAGTAGAGCCAGGATTGGAAGCCAGACCAGGGAGATACTGAGAGTGAGGTCTTCATGTTTCTTCGTATGCTTGTATATTGGACCATTTTATTTTATATTTTTACACTGAACATGTATGACTTTCATAATTAAATATCCTTAATAATGATTTTTTTTAGAAAGCTGAGTGGAGGAATAAAATTTAAGAGGATTCAATTGAGAGTCGAGTTAAATTTGGAAGGAGGTAAAAGCAGCAATTATTTAAAGTCATAATTGAGGGTTTACAAGGTGTGAGACCCCACCCTTCACATGGGTTAACCAATCCAGTCTCCTCACCAGCCATATGATCAGGTGAGATCTCATATGCCAGGCTCCCAAGGGGGAGACTGAGGCCCAGGAAGGTGACAGAGCTGAACATGTGTGGTGGAACATCAATCACTCAGGCAGCAGGCTGAGGGCCAAGGCTTAGCGGGCAGCCACTGCTTCATGACCAACTGCGGAGCTCAGCTGCGCCCCCTGGAGGACATGGCTGCAGTTTCACTAATACTTGAGGGGTTCTTTATGTGTTTGGTTACTTTTGGCCAAGGGATCAATTCATTAGCTACAATCTCCTTTCATGGGTGGCAGACATGGCCCTTGCCTGTGGAGGAGTTTATTGCCATTAGTCTGAACTCCCTGAATCACTAGCCCTCCCAAGGATTCTGGTCTCTACCTATTCTTTTCTTTCCCTCTCTCCCTTTCTCACTCTCTCTCTGCCACATGTTAGCTTAAAACCAACCATTAAGTCAGAGAGGGCTCACTTAAGCAGCTTTCACTCTTTTATGCTCTTGGATCTGTTCTTCAAGGGAGTGGGAAAGCCACCTGAGGTTTGAGAGCAGGGGACTGCTGTACTCGGGTGAATAGGTGGATGTCCCACTCAATTTCCCATCTCACACGGGGCCCCCTCTTAGTACCATCTGAGACGCATACCCCTGCAAACCTCAGTGCTTTTGAAATTCTGTTCTAACATTGCCTGCCTAAGAGTGGCCCATACAAACGCCCTCCTTCTGTCCCCACAGCCAGCCAGCCCCTCGCCCCACATTCCATGCTGGCAGAGCTTCTGTGGGTACCCCTGGCATTCCTGGCCTTCGGGGTGCTATCATTTCACTTTCTGCTTCCTTGGGTTTTAAACAAATTCTCTTGGCTGGTCACGTGGTTCCTGGACTGCATTCGGTACGTGGTCATCATTCAGTAAGGGAGAAAGGAAGCCTCTCCCTCTCCCCATCTGGGTGAGAGATGCCCTCTCCTTTCCAGTAATGGGGCAGAGCCCTCTCTCTGGGTGGGGCTGCTGTATGCTGGCTGCCACATCCCTTTCCACCCGCTTCAAAGAGAACATCAGCTACTTTGGAAGGAACACAGGGCTCTGATGGTGAGCTCAGAGCTTCCTTCATCTCTCCCACCTGAGGAGAGGATCTCAACATGTGGCCACTGTGCTATACACTGAAAGGGCTGCCCAAGTGCTGACAAGCCAACCATCGGGCTGATCAATGAAAAGGCAGCAGGCATCTTCCTGAAATATGGACCTGCAGTGAGATCTCTGTCGATCTGGGGCAAGGAGTCCCCCCTCCAGATGTGATGATACAGGCTCTTCGCTCCCTTTGGAGAAATTGTCAAGCAATTTCCAGAGATAGGGAGGGAAGCTTTTGTTAACCTGAGCTGAGTGCCCAGAGCTTTCACCGTGTGGACCATTCTCCACTTGGAACTTGTTTTAAGGACTAGAGCCACATCTAAAGGCTCCCCAGTGTTTGATGGATTGCCTCCTCTGAGAGTGTCACGTGTTGACTTGAAGATTAAACACACTCTAACAGGATGTGAGGAGGTGTCCATTAGGCAGTAACAGTTCAAACCCATATGGAAACCACCTCTGTGTTCATCCCAGGAAGCCCCAGCCTTTGAGCCTCTCCCCACCCCCACTCCTCCACCGGGAAGGAAAAGCTATAGATCAAAGAGGCATGTGAGCAGAAAAACATTAGGTCTTCCATGGTGGGGGGGCTCTTAACAGACCTGAGTTATATTTAGTGTGGCTGTTACCCACTCCTACTAGGCAGGAAAGAGCCAGAACTTTGTTTGCTTCTGTATAGATCTCAGCTGTGGCAGCTGGTTACAGACCAGCTAGGCGATGGAAGAGGTTTAGAAGGGAAAACAAGAAGAAACCAACAATGTCATTCTAAGTGGTGCTTCCTGAGCTCAGCTGATCCTTCACAACCAGCCCTGGGGGCGGCACAGTGAGCCCCCAACACCATGCTGGAAGAAATGCCTTCAGAAAATAGACAGGTGATGAACAACATGTCCTGCGCATGACCCAAGTCAGTGGTGAGGGTGCATGAGACCCTCAGAAGAGACTGGTCGCTTTTTAGTAATGGGAGAGGGTAGCTGATGTATCCAGGTGGTGAGCAGGGAGCGAAGAGGTGAAAGAATATATACAGGCAAAGAGGGGTCCTTTACAACAGGGGCCGGAGACCCATGGCAGAGAAGAGGGGCCCAGAAGGGGACACTAGCTTGGGAGTGGGGACACAGGGGAGTAGAAAGGTCCCCCCGGGAAGCTGAGCATGGAGCAGCCCTGCTCTGATACTGTGGGAGAGCGGGAAGTGCTTTGCAGGAAGGGCTGAGCACTTTTTTTTTTAACATAACAGTCACATTTTGTAGTACAATGGTGGCCTCAGGTGTCCCCACTGCCAGCTGGCAGGGTCAGTGCCATCAATGAGAGGACCCAGAAAGGGGCGCCTGGGTGGCTCGGTCGGTTAAGCGTCTGACTTTTGCTCAGGTCATGATCTCGCGGTTCGTGGGTTCAAGCCCCGCGTTGGGCTCTGTGCTGACTGCCAGCTCGGAGCCTGGAGCCTGTTTCAGTCTGTGACTCCCTCTCTCTCTGACCCTCCCCTGCTCACACTGTCTCTCTCTCTCTCCTAGAAATAAAATAAAAATGTTAAAAAAAAAAAAAAAGGAGAGGACCCAAAAAGCCAGAGAAGACCCTTCTGAGGCCACCTGCGACCAGATGAACCCATCTGACCCCACCCCAGCCAGAACGAGAGATGACAGGCGATCACACCTGGGCCTGTGTAGACTGTCAGCCTTCTTTCAGAAGCTCCTGATCTATGGAGAGAGCATCTTCTATGTGTCCAAGATAACTATTTGCCCATTTGATTTTTTCTTCTCGGTAACCTTCTTTGGGTCTTTGCCCAAGCCACCAAGTGGGTGAGCCTAGCCACCCAACTTGTCTCCACTGGTGTTGGGGTCCAGCACTGGGTCTCAACCCTGGCTGTTCACTTGAGTCATGGTGTGAGCTTTTCCCAAACACTGGCACACGGGCCCTGCATCCCTCTGCATTCCACTGGGCTGGAAGGAGGCCCAGGCCTTCCAGATGACTTTGACCTACAGCTAGGACTGAGTCACTAGGGATGGTGTCACTCTTAGCTGACTCTGGACAGCATTCATGCAACATGGTTAGGGTAGCTCCAACTTGAGTGGATCTACACATATTCCAGGCCTCTTGTTAACATGTAGATTCTAACTTGGTAGGTCTGTGGCCTGACTTGCTACTGGCCCTCGGACCACACTTAGAGTAGCAAGGATGTGGCTGACTTCGTCACCAGGCTCTTAAGCCAACCAGCCCCCTCTGTGCCGCTGTCATCTCCCTGCCGGACAATTCTGGTTCCTCAAAGCCCAAACCTTCCGCAAAGGCTCTGCTCAAAGGCCAGCTCTTGTCTGGGTCTCAGCAGCCCTGCAGGCCTCCGTGCTCAAGTTCACCTCTCCCTGGCCCACTGTCCTAATGCCTGTGCCAGAATCTCCTTCAAAGCACATAATCTCCCATTATTTAGAGTTACTTTTATTCTGCTGGCTATTTCTGCCATGAGGTTGTGAGGCACCGATGGGGAGAAAACGCATCTTACCTACATTTGTATTGCCCACAACACCCGGTACTGCACTTTCTAAAGAGTGTGGGGGATCTGGAAGTGTTTCCTGAATTAAATTTGCAGAACTCCATTACTGGCCATATCTTCTACTTGAGAGTTAATTTATTTAAAGGTGTGTGTGTGTCTGTGTGTGAGATGGGGGAAGGGAGGTGTCCCAGCCCTCAATACTGCACAACAATATATACAACAAGCCGGTTGGTTTTAAACGTAGGTTGGATGGTGAGTTGTTCTGAAGACTGCAAACTATCCATGCAGTGAGTGCCTAAGAACTACGTTCACTTCCTAGTGCTCGTGTGCTGTTAATGGAAGTCGCTCCAGTGGACACGCAAGTAATTTAGTGCATACTCACGCATGCAATGCAGCAAATACAAACATCAAAGACCCCCATACTAACATAAGGGAGGCTACAGAGCTGTTCTCTGGACACGACTCAAGAATGATTCAGACCCCTTAGCTGCTTGGCTTTGGCAAAACACACACACACACACACACACACACACACACACCCCAAGTGGTGCAAAATTCAAGTTCTACTTCCAATTCCTTGGCCAAAGCCATGGCTGGGAAAACAGGTAGGAAAACAGAAAAGAAAATGGCCTCTTAGGGTGACTTGCATACGTGCGATCTAGAATCATGGGCACTGCCAATTGGTCTGAAGAGATCAGTGACCTCTAGATGACCATCCCGGACTCNCCCTAATCTCTTTATAAATTACCAGTGTGGTAGGGATCTGTGAAAAGAAAATTAAGCATTTGGAGGAGGCTTTTTAAGGGAATGGTTTGGTTTCAGTACTTACATAAGGATCCCACTACCGTGAGAATGACTGAGCAACACTCACATCAATTAAAGGAACATTCCAGTCACGGCCATAATTTAGGGTGACCCTGCCCTTTCCCCTCTCCCTCCTCTAAGCAATATGTTTCCTTCCCCGCTTCTCATAGCTGTCTCTGCTCCACTGAGCCCCAGTTCAAGTGTTTGTAATGCAAAATCAAGTCAACCACTACTAATGACTATCAATAGAGCATCTAGCAGGTTGTGTAAGAGGCTTCAAAACCTTGTGGCCCAAAGCTGCCAAAGTATGAAACATAGAGGATTCAAGTAGGAGTTCAGCATAAAAATAGGAGGCATGTATCACTCGGTTAGGACATGACCAAACCTTTGGATAAACATAGAGAAATGTATAAGAGCGAGGGGACTGCGTTGCTTCCTACTCGTGAATTGTTTAGGCTGCACGTGAAACACTACATAGCAAGACCGTGAGATTTGCATTCCAGCAGCACAAGACGCAGATAATGAACAGTGAGCGTGAGGCTTGTACCTGCTCCTGGGGGGCCTCTCATTCCAGGGGGCCCCATGCTTCCTTCTGGTCCTCTTGGGCCTGGTACCCCAGGAAGCCCAGGGATTCGGGGGCAGGAATCCACATCTGCTGGTGGCCCTGGTTCACCTGAAATGGGAATCACGGCTTGTGTGATGGACTCGTGATTGACTTGAATCTTACAAATGAGCTCCTTCTGCATTCTCAAGTTAGATGGGCTTCAGCCGCTACACTGAAGAACCCAACAGTGTTCAACCACCCAACAGAAGCTCCGTGAAGGTGGGGCTGCTGTTCACCGTGGGGCACGTGATGAATTTCCAGAGAGCATTTTGTTACATAAACTAATGCCTGGCTGACTGAATGAAGGGGATCTCAGAGGAACCAAAAAAGTATGGAACAGAGAAAGTTGACTGGGGCAGCAATAGTTTGGTGACCTCCACCGGATTTCCAATCTTTGGGCAACTTTTTACGGAGTGGTGGCCATACGTAGCAAGGGGAGACTATCACTGGTTCCTGTGCTCAACTGAATGTGTCTCTAATCCATTCATTGTACATTTGAGCCACGCGGGCTTCCATAGTGTCTGTGACTCAGACAGAATTTCAAGGTGGCCAGAGGCATCACAGCAGCACCTTTCAGCCTTGAGTACGTGTTGGCTGGAATTTTCCAGGGAACTATACCAATCTGCTGATGGTGGGGTCCCATCCCAGAAATACTGATTTAACTGTAGGACACGTGGCCGGGGCAGTGCCCTCAAGCTTGACTGTATAATAAACCCATCCTGGGAGCTTTCCAAAAGTACCAGTGCTGGGACCCCACCTAGACATATTAAGTAGGAATTTCTGGGGGTGGGACCTGGGCATCAGCGTTTTTCAAACTCCGCGGATCACTGCACTGCCAGCCAGGGCGTCAGTACTGCTGAGCACTAAGGAGCTGGAGTTCTGGTGTCTGCACATCAGGCTCATCTGACCAGCTTGCCAGGGCCTGGGGTTTCCGAGCACGTGGGTCTGGAGTAGACCCCAACATCTGCACGTCTAACATGTTCCCGGGTGAGGCTAACGGTGCTGATCTGGGGATCTCACTTGGAGAAGCACGCTCTAAAGGTGTGAATGTTTTTCCTACTTGCTTATGTTCACATCTTTAAGATTTCTTTTCTTCTTTTTCTTTTATGAGTTTATTTTTGAGGGGCACCTGGGTGGCTCAGTCGGTTAAGCGACTGACTTCAGCTAAGGTCATGCTCGTGTGGGTTTCGAGCCCCGTGTAGGGCTCTGTGCTGACAGCTCAGAGCCTTGAGTCAGTTTTGGGTTCTGTGTCTCCCCCTCTTTTTCTCCCCTACTTGCTTTCTGTCTATTTCTCTCAAAAATAAATAAGCATTAAAAAATTAGGGTTTATATCTGAGAGGGAGAGAATGAGCAGGAGAGGGGCAGAGAGAGAGAGGGACAGAGGATCCAAAGTGGGGCTTCAACTTATGAACCGTGAGATTATGACTTGAGCCAGTCAGACACTTAACTGACTTAGCCACCCAGGTGTCCCAAGACATTTTTTCTAAAGCTTCATTCAGTCACCCTACAAATAATCCACAAGGGAAGAGAAATACTAATAATACTAACCAATGATGATAACAGCTAACATAATAATAACAGCATTATTGAATGGCTTATCACACACTGGGCTCTGTGCTAATTTCTTTATGATTAAAGTCTCCTAACAAGCCCATGTGTGTGTGCTGCTATTATTAGAATATTACAGGTAAGAAAATCAAGGCTCAGGTAAATAAGTGACATATCTAAGGTCATGCAGGTAACACATGGCAGAATCTAGATTAAAATCCAAGATGGCCTGGGTCCAAACCTGAGCTCTTAATCACAACACCATATTGCCTACAGAACTCTTCACACCAGTGTGATCAATCCCAAGAAAGACAACATATTTTATTATTTTTTCAATTTTTTTAATGTTTATTTATTTTTGAGAGAGAGAGACAGAGCGTGAGCAGGGGAGGGACAGAGAGAGGGACACACAGAATGTGAAGCAGGCTCTAGGCTCTGAGCTGTCAGCACAGAGCCCGATGCAGGGCTCAAACTCCTGAACTGTGAGATCATGACCTAAGCCGAAGTTGGACACTTGACCGATTGAGCCACTCAGGCACCCCAAAATACAACGTATTTTAAAACACGCTGCTTATCAGTTATGGTTTTCTTAAAATTCACATGAATGTGCAAAAAAAAAGTTTAAGAATAGCAGTGATTAGGGGCACCTGGGTAGCTCAGACTTTGGCTCAGGTCATGATCTCACAGTTCATCAGTTCGAGCCTGGCATCGGGCTCTGTGCTGACAGCTCAGAGCCTGGAGCCTGCTTCAGATTCTGTGTCTCTCTCTTTCTCTGTCCCTCCCCTGCTCATGCTGTCTCTCAAATGTAAATAAACATTAAAAAATAATAAAAGAATAGCATTGATTAGGCAGCAAGAAAATTGTAGAAAATGTGGCCATAGTGATAACATAGGGTACACTGACTGAGTTGGTTGTGTATTTATAGTACATACAGTTTAATGTAAAACATGGCCTTTTCCGCTCTGGGTGACTTGAGGGAGATTCATATGGATAATTTCTGTTTTCCCTGAATAACCTTGTGAATTCTGATGGAGCGAAGGAAGCAGGTAAGGGAACAGGGGGTAGGTGTTTGGCTGGTGCTTCATATTTAGGATTCTGACGTTACCTTCAAATGAGTTTATACATACATGCCCAGAGAGACACTAAAAGGATGGAGGTGGAAACATTAAATATGATATTATAAATTTTATTTTATTTCTTTAAGTTTATTGAGAGAGAGAGAGAGAGAGAGCACACAGCGGGGGGTGGGGAGGGGCAGAGAGAGAGAGGAAGAGAGAGGATCCCAAGCAGGCTCTGCACTGTCAGCAAAGAGCCTGACATGGGGCTCAAACCCACAAACAGTGAGATCATAACTGGAGTGGAAATGAAGAGTTGGATGCTTAACCCACTCAACCACCCAGGTGCCCCAAAATTGAAATGTTTAAATATGAACATTTAAAATAGCGGGATTTTTTAAAAAAAATTCTGCTTTTGCTTTTCTTTAATTTTTAATAAACCAGAAGCTGAAATGAGAGGGGCCAGAGTGTCTCTTATGTAAGGACCCCACATTCCAGACCAATTTTCACTGGGGTTAATAACAAAGGCCAGGAAAGGGCAAATGTGTGCACTCTTCCTGTTTGAGAAACTCTTTTTAGTCTCTTTGAAAACCCCAGATACGAAATAATATGTTGCTTCTGCCTTGCGGAGGGGTAAGTGAACGCTTAGCTTAAAACAATGATGGCATTTTCATTGTAACATGCAAAGAAATTTGCTCTTTGAACGTGGACTTCGATGTTATGGGAAAACCTTGTCACAGCCCCTTACTGGGTGCAAAGGACTCCTTCCTCTTTTCATACTGTTGCTGCTACTTATTTTAGGGATGTCCTATGTATTTATATTGTAGAATTCATAAAAAGCTTGCATTGGTACATACTGTAGCACTTGACAGAGAAACACTCATGCTCTGAGCCTGAACTGAAATTATGTAAGCCGAGTGTTTTCCCTGCCTTGACAACCTATAATGAAGCTCGGCTGTAGGATGCTCTAATGCGAGGTTACCGTATCCATAATGAGGAAGCGAATGCACTGAAACCTCATATAATTATAGCGCCCCATCTATGAAAATGTAACAAAGTTTAACTCACAATTAGAGTGGAGAAGGCAAGTACAGAAATAAGTAGAAACCAGAATTAGAGGAAACTACTAATTTTATAGCGATGCTTACCTCTGGCACCTGGAGAGATCCAAAGCCGAAAAGCAGAGCACCATGAGATGATTTTCATATGGTAGAAAGAGATGTTAAATTTGTGAATTCGGACAAAAGCGAAATAGGTTATTCAAGAATACACATAACAATGTGAGGATAGCATCAATGATGAGCAAAATGACAGCATCTCATTTACATAACATGTCCATGTCGCTATTACTGACAAGAACAGCTATAATTTCGTAAGGGAATGTTCATGTCTAGAAAAACCTAAAATAAAGCTCTCTTGCACAATATAAAATTTGAGCTGATTTCGGATGGCAAATGTACCCCAATCTAACATATATAAAATTCCATTCATGGGCAGGCTTCTGAAAATTTCATATTATTTATATTATTTAGCCAAGTTTTACAGGGTATGCACAGAAAGGAAGTATGAGATGGATCCAAGTATAAGTTCTTAATCATATTATTCTATGATCCGCCGGAAAGGAGTGGCTTATTTATTCTTTGGACGACAGTGCTAATTGAGATGGTTGCAAAATGTTCTGAGTGGACACCACATTATCATTATATTGATTTAGGGTCTCCAAAGATATTCCTTCTGCCGATCTCAAATACACACGTCTGTTTGCCCTTCCAAATCTTCCTTGGCTGGTTTTGACCCGAGGATGGAAACGTGTTAGCTACCGAGCTTAAACTGAATAGCTTTCTCGTCTTCACAGGAACTAATGTGCTTACAGAAAAAGTTAAATGAGACATCTAGGAAAATCAATGGGAATTCAGGCACAGAAATGAATAGACAGTCCTCACATACAATAATCGAATAGTCTTTGCCTCTTGTGTGAGGGAATAGGGATTTATCTACCTTAGAAATCCTGCATGTAAAATCAACTCCTAATTTGCACACTTACTCATTCTAATAATAAATATTAGTTTACCAGGCATAAGACTCTGTAGTGAGGCCTGAAATAAACATAATCTTTATATTGGAAATGGCCAAACTCAGAAGAAATTGCAGGCAATTTCAGGATAATTACTTTCTGAAAGTGGACCCTCGCAGTTAATATTTCTTAAAAAGGCTGTACGTAGGCTTGCTGGGTGAGACGATTACGCAGTCGGAGCTTACCTGGGTGCCCAGGGGGCCCTGGGCTGCCTGGAAAGCCAGGCAAACCCTTCTCCCCAGGTAGTCCTGGAAGTCCAGGTGGCCCCTGCGGTCCTGGGAATCCAATTGGTCCTACAAGGAACATAAAAATGGGGACCTGGAACAGACAATATCAAGACAATGCCAGTCTGATGGGCTGAACCCAGGGTCACTTTCAGTGAAATTCAGGGTCAAGTTGGACTTAGAATTCAGGCGAGTTTCTCACTTTTTTCTTAAAGCCGAGAAGAGCTGCCTCGTCCTGAAGGAAACACAATGGTCTATCAAAACGACTAAGGAAGGGGCGTCTGGGTGGCTTAGTCGGCTAAGCGTCCGACTTCAGCTCAGGTCATGATCACACAGTTTGTGGGTTCGAGCCCCGCATCAGGCTCTGTGTTGACAACTAGCTCAGAGCCTGGAGCCTGCTTCTGATTCTGTGTCTCCCTCTCTACCCTCCCCTGCTCATGCTGCCTTTCTCTCTCACTCTCAGAAATAAATAAAAACATTAAAAAAAAAAAAAAAACGACTAAGGAAAATGGTCTCGTGATCAACACAGAACTAAAGCAGAATGAAAAGCTCTGTAATCCTGAACTTTCTCCAGAGACAGAGGACTGGAAGGGAGAACAGGGAATGGCGCTTGGCCATCTGGGAAAATGTGCCCCGAGCTCCTACCTCTCTTCCTCAGCCCCCCTGGCCATTCAGTGCCTCACATGTGCTCTTTCTCTTCTGTGCCCACCAAGGCCTGATTCTCAGTGCTCAGCAAGTCTCACTTCCTCAGGGAAGCCATCTCTGAAGCCCCAACCCAATTCTATGGAATTGTGTTTCCTTTACTCAGAGCACCTGCCTCCATTTATCTGGAAGACCTTTTAGTGTGAATGTCTGTCTCCCCCCATGAAACCCTGTGCTGAATACCAGTGAGGACTCTGTTTAAACTTGTTCACTTTTTCCTCCCCGTAGGTACCCAATAGATATATGTGGGATGGATCAAATACAGCAAAACCTTGGATTGCGAGTAGCTTGTTCTGTGAGTGTTCCACAGGATGAGCAAACATTTCTAATAAATTTTAACTTGATCAACGAGTGATGTCTTGTAATACCAGGAGCACGTGATGCTGAATGTCACATGATCACAGCTGAGCCGATAGTGCTCTCCCCGTGCCTCCCCCTCCCACCGAGGGATTGTGGGTGATTATCTCCCATGCTCGGATGCTCTGTCTCAGGCCATGGTGTTTGGCAGAAATCAGTGATTTTTCAGAATGCTGGAGGGTGCCCACAACTGGCATTAGTGTAGTTTTTGTCACTTGAAGGCACCTGTGGACAGTCCTTTGCTTTTCCATCCAAGAGTGAGCTTAGGAATGCTTTGCTTCATTCTAGGTCAGGCTGCCTGCAGATATAGACCCTTTCCTCTGCTGCCTTATTATTGCCAGTTACATTCAATACAGTGTATGATGAGTTTATTAATACTATACTGTAGTCAATGCCTGTGTGGTGGATACAATGGCCCCCATGCAGAAGAAGATTCCATTGAGCCAACAGCAGTGAGTCCATTGGTGAGAGTGAAAGTCGTCCTACACAATAACCCTCCTCTTTCTGTCTCCCTCACATCAGCCATGAAGGTTTTCAAAGGTAAGTGCAGGTCAATTTGTTTATTATCCCTTATATTTTGTATTTTCTTTATTGCTTTTATTATTTTACAGTGTTGTGATCACTTTTATAGGAATATTTTGGGTTATGGAATGAATCATCTGAGTTTCCATGACTTCTCATGGGGAAATTCGCTTTGATATACAAGCACTTTGGATTATAAGCATGTTTCTGGAACGAATAATGATCGCAAACCAAGGTTTTTCTGTATTTCCCCCGAAGTCTGAGGACATAAAATAAAGAAAGCCCCTCCTCCTTTCCACAGCTAAACACTCTTTGGGCCACATGCCCACTGTGGTGGGAGTTAAGAAGCACACTTAATGATTTCAATAATATTTCTAACTCTCTGTGTGTCCTTTGGTAGGCCACTGTACTTACACTGCATGCTATTCCCCAATCGTGAAGCATATTTCCAGGTGGAAGTTCATTCTCTAGAGTAGCAGCTGGGAAGGAGGACTGTCTGACTTGGGAAAGGAACAAGGCTGTATAGCTAACCTTCCTTTTGGGGACTTAGCCTGCTAGCAGGTTTGCTCAATTCTGGGGTTCAATAATTGGAAGCCCACATAGCTGCAGAGATAAGCCACATTCTCTAAAATTGATTTTATTGTAAGGGCGCCTGGTGGTTGAGTGTCCGACTTCAGCTCAGGTCAAGATCTCAAGGTTCGTGGGTTCAAGCCCCAAGTCGGGCCCTGTGCTGATAGCTCAGAGCCTAGAGCCTGCTTCAGTTTCTGTGTCTCCCTCTCTCTTTCTCTCTCTCTCTCAGCCCCTCCCCCACTCACACTCTGTCTCTCTCAAAAATAAAATAAAACATTAAAAAGTAAAAAAATAAAATAAAATTGATTTTATTGCCAATAAAGTTGAAGAGGGTTGTTGTGTGCTGTTGTGCAGAGTGTGCACTGCACCATTACAGGGATGCCATTTGCGCTGTAGTCATGTCGTTTTGATCTTTTTGCCCTAATTTTTTGCTTTATTTCGCGCATGGTTCAGAAGTCAGGCAGGGTACCAGTTATTGGGCAGACTTCAATAGTTACTTATCTATGACATTAAGGGAGTTAAAATGAATAGCCATTATTGGTCCCTTTTCAACAAAAAAAGTTCTATGAACTGAATCATTCTCTGAAGTCCTGGTGACCAAAAACTAATGTTGTCAAATATTAGCAGTTAGGTAAAAATGAATTAAAAAAATATTTTAGCTTTAGATAGTGGGGGAATTCGGTAACGGAGACTCTCTCACAACTATAAATGAGCAAGGCCAGCAGTCTAAACCCAAACTGTCCAACACAGAAGCCACTAACCAAGTGTGGCTACTGAACACTTGAAATTGATACATCCACACTGGGCCATGCTGGAAGTGTAAACACACACGAGAGGAGAGGCGTCTCACCCGGGAGACGAGCAAGGTTCGTACGAACGGCCCTGGTTATACCAGTGATGATCTGCTAAGGCAACATTTGGATGTATTATGTTAAAGGAAAAATGAAAGTTCATTTCACTTATTTCTTTTTACTGTTTAAAATGTGGCTACTACAGGGGCGCCTGAGTGGCTTAGTCGGTTGAGCGTCCGACTTTCGCTTAGGTCATGATCTCGCGGTTCGTGGGTTCGAGCCCCGCGTCGGGCTCTGTGCTGACTGCCAGCTCAGAGCCTGGAGCCTGTTTCAGTCTGTGACTCCCTCTCTCTCTG
>NW_027536464.1:11498421-11512941 GCF_008692635.1 Crocuta crocuta
AGCTTGCATTATATTTCTTTTTAATATATATGTGTATATATTATGTATTATATATATAATGTATATATGTATATATATAATGCATTATATATATAATGTATATAATATAATATATATATAAACGTTTATTTATTTATTTTGAGAGAGTGAAAGAGAGGCAGGGAGAGAATTCCAAGCAGAGTCTGTACTGTCAGCGCAGAGCCCAGCGTAAGGCTTGAGCTCACAAATGGTGAGATCACGACCTGAGCCAAAATCCAGAGTTGGACACTTCACTGACCGAGCCACCCAGATGCCCCACTTGTGCTTTATTTCTATTGCTCAGTTCTGGTCTAGGGGATTATCAACTATGTTATTAGGGGCTGAAGATGAACTTGTGTTTCTTCTTCTTACTTACCCAAACGTCACCCAAACCTTAAGCTCTTTGGAAGAGTCAGGACATTTGGGAAACGCAGTCACTATTTCTGTAGAAAATGAGAGTTACCGCCCTATGGCGCAGCACCCCAGACCCAGAGGGGCACGATCGCAAAAGTCTTCACGCACTGCTTCAGAAGAACTCGGATTCCTACCTTTCTGGCCATCTTTTCCATCACATCCCGGGAAGCCTTTGCGTCCTGGAGGGCCTGGTGGGCCCGGGGGACCCGGGGGGCCCGGCAGACCCCGGTCTCCTGGTTCCCCTTTTAGAAGGTCAACACTCCCAGGGGGGCCCGGAGGCCCGGGTGCTCCTGACCACAAGGAAGAAACAGAAGCGTCTTTCAGTCAAGGACAAATGCGGGTGCTCGCTGCCTGAGAGCTTCTTAAGGAAAGGAACGGAATGCAAGCAAGAGATGGGGGGATTAGAGGAATGAAAAAATAATGGACAGTCTCAGAAGCGAAACAGAGAGTGTCTCCTGGAGCTCAAGCTGGGAGATGGTGTAAGTGGTCCGTTAGCAACCGTCAGACAAATGAATCTCCCTTCCAAGTCATTCCTTCTGGAAGCATGGTTTTATGGCTTTTCTTTGCATGTCATCCCACTGCTTTCATATGACAGGTAGGAGGACAGATGGAACGACAGAAGGACAGATGGGCGAACAGATAGATGGCAGGCTTTTGAGAAAACCTGGCTGATGGAAAAGGAATAGTCACTCAATTCCATGTACGATTCTATTTGAAAACAGGTGTCTACACAGGAAGTGAGCCCAAGTCCTAGTCTACTTAGCTTCCTCGAATATTTTTGAGCATTTTCATTTTTCTCAGTGTAAAACAGAATCATGTATCATTTTATCCCACCTTGACTAAAATGCCAAAGACTTAAAGGCAGAGGGGTGGGTCTCTCCGAAAGAGCTCCGTGAGCTCTTAGGAACACGGTCGTCTGCACTTTGCAGAACCCCATGGCACCGCGCTCTGTCCCCCACACCCCAGCCGGTGCCACTCAGCCCCCTACGCTGTGAGATCCTGCCTTGCTGGACTCCGTCCCTGCCAAGGGCTGAGAGGAACATGTGCTGTCAGCAGCACTGGAACAGACTATGCGTGTGTGTGCCAGGCCTGGGCGTGGTCACGCTGGCCGATCGTGGTGCACACGGCAGGTGCTAGAGACCAATAGGCAGAGTAATATTCCCCCAACCCCCGCAAGCCACTTCTGACCCCTTGTGCTCAGCACCCCCTGGCGCTGGCGATGCGAAAGGTCTTTGGGGAGTCAGAGTGTGTCCCCAGACAGAGGTGCCTGGTAGAGCGGGACAGAAGCCTGAGCTCTGAGCTCCGGCCCCTGGGGGTGGTCCCGGCAGCCAGGCACTGCCCACACTCCGCCTCTCCCATCACCAGGCTGCCGGGGCTGCTGCGGGCCTGCGACTCTGCCATTCTCTGGTCCCACGATCCTCCGGACCTGCAGCATCTAAGGAAAGGAACCACCACCCTCTGCCGGGATTTTCTCATACCTCTTGGACCATCAGGGCCGGGGGGTCCCTGATCTCCGGGTGGGCCCGGGTCAGGAATGTCGCCTATAGGGGCTCTTCCTTTGGCACCTTCAGGCCCAGGTGATCCAGGTCGCCCTGAGGAGGGACGTGTGCGGAGGTCAGCCTCATCACATTTGGAAGGTTTTGATTTAGTTATTGATAGAGGGGGGAAAGCATGCTGCTTCTTACCTGGGGGCCCAGGGGGACCTCTTCCTCCAGGAAGTCCTGGGGGAGAAATTCCTGGGCTCCCCGGGTCTCCGGTCTCCCCTTTCGGCCCAGGTACGCCCATTGGACCAGGTGGGCCCACTTCATGCAAACCTGAATGAGGGAAACAACATTAGCATTGTGTCTTCTCCCTGTTCGTTCCTGTTGTGGCTCCGGGAAAAGAACTGCTTCCAAACAGGGTGACAGGGACACAGCAGGTTGTGCTGAGAACAACCGCCTCCCCGGTGGTGACCCAAAAGTCTGCGGACTCCCCCTGGGTCACCACGTACCATCCTGCACCCTATCACATGGTCAGCCACAGGCTGGGTTTGTTTTGTGGTTATTTCCCAGATTAAAAACAACAACAATACACCAGCTTATCAACGCTCCAATGAGATCCACCAAGAAGTCGTAATGAACAAACTGGTTTGAAATTGAAGGTGGAAATTGACATATGAATGGAAACACTGCAGAATTTCACACGGAAAAGGAAGAACATCATTGGTTTCTCCAGGGAGGTATACATATGATCAGACCATTTGCAAGAGCCACTTAAATGAATCCTACATGACCTAGGTTAATTCTTGATCTTCCGAACTGTATAAAGATTCTGTCTCTCTCCAGCAATGGGGTCAAACCTAGCAGCACAACACCCCAACTCTCTACTCAGAGACCCTCAATCCTCAGTGTCTGATTCCAGCTGCCTTGTCTGATTGCAAGCTGTTTTTCTGGGACAGCAAACAGGCACTATATTAAAACATAGAATGGGGCACCTGGGTGGCTCAGTCGGTTAAGCGTCTGACTTCGGCTCAGGTCATGATCTCACGGTTCGTGGGCTCGAGCCCCGCATCGGGCTCTGTGCTGACAGCTCAGAGCCTGGAGCCTGCTTTGGATTCTGTGTCTCCCTCTCTCCCTGCTCCTCCCCTCTTCATGCTCTGTTTTTCTCTCTCTCTCAAAATAAATAAACATTAAAAAAATTTTTTAAAAACCCCTCTAGAACAAACTCAAATGCAGTTGTTAATGATTAGCCTATTTGTGATAACAAAAATACCAGCAATCTGTTCAGGTAATTTGTTTTAGCAGCAGCCTACCGAGGGGTGCTAAAACTACTAATTAGATCCACGGGGTCGTGCTTGGCAGCACAACACTTAAAACAATACCAAAAAGAAAAAAAAAATCTCCCAACCATTTCTTTGTGGCATTCTGAAATCTAGCTCCACCTAAGCAATTATTCAGAGTATTTTTAGCAAAGAGAAAGCCCCAAGTAACATCAACGGACGTCACTGGTAACCAGCCATTCCTTCTTAAATTGGGTTTTCTCAAGTGCCCTTCTTATGTAAGTCATCTTCATTACTAAAAATAGCCCAATAGTGTGTCTCTAAGTTAAGCCAGTTTCTTAGTTATGCACCCCAAATCGTGTGTACTGAAGGAATGCCAGCAGTATCTAGTGGTCTGCTGGTGGCAGTTCAATCGCTCGCAGAGGATTTTCTCTTACCTGAAGCGCCTTTGGATCCTTTCTGACCCTTTAAACCATGCAAGCCATTCAAACCAGGCAACCCGGGGGGACCTGAAACACATCACAAACCTGTGACCCATCGAGGAAGACCAGATGTTGAAGTCCACTGGCCGCCTGGCACGGGTACCTCCCAGGGAGGATGATTGGCTGCTGGAATCCCAATAGCTTCTCCAGGAGGGAGCCGTGAGATCTCACTGTCTATATGTCATTATCAAGGCTAAGTCCATGCCAGTGGTTATTATTTAACACATTCATCTGATGGGCATTTTCTGCAAGATAACTTAATGCATTTCTTTGGTTTTAACATACTGCTCTTGGTTTCTGACCACATCATGGACATCTCTCTCTATCCAGATCTAGCCTAGAATTACTGAATCTTAGTGTAGAAAGGGATCTTAGATTCTATGACAATGAACTCATCCTAGACAAAAGAGATTGAACTGGAGCAAACCCAGACCTCCTTCCTCCCAGGCTCAGGGTCTGTCTACTTCATCATGGCCTGTAGATACTAATTTCTTCGGGACGTGGTCAGGTAAGGATAGTTAAGACAGTAAGGACAGGTGGGGCCCGGGGCACACCCGGGAATACATGACACACCTAACTTTTCATTAAGCATCATGCTACTCAGAAAGAAGAAGCCCGCAGGTCACGTTTGGTTGATGCTATTTCTTTGCAACTACTTCTTTCAAAAAGAACCACACCGATGCCTCTTTACTGAAACTAAATTTATTTCATAACAATCAATGGAAACTCCAGTCTCCATAATTAGGCAGGATCTCACCGATGTCTGTTTAGAACCTTCTGCCAGGCATCAGTATAGTCCTCTAAGGAGCCATCTACCAACCTGACTTAAGTTGTCACTGAACATCGAACACCTATAGATCTATAGATTTACAAATATATAAATATTTAAAATATGTATAATACACTTAAATGATAATATATAGCACACTTGTAATAGACAAGTATACAGATTTATAGGGAGGGAGTAGAGGAAGAAAACAAGGGCAGACAGGGGGAAGGAGGGAGAGAGGAGGGGAAAAGGCAGACAACTGATGCGTATAGAACATTTTCCAGGAGCTGAGCCCCCCACCGCATAATTCCTACATGTCTTGTCTTACTGACTGATTTGGAGGGAAGAAGCTTCTCCTCCGCTCCAACCCAAACTTTGGGACCTTCCCAATTCATTGGTGGATCTTCATCTAAGGCTGAGAGCCAGCCATTCATTCAGTGTAGGGCCACATCCCTGTCATTTGCAATAGTAACACCCTAGCACACAGAAGGTGCCCCTCGCCTCCCCCACGACACCAGCAGAGAGCTCCCTTGATGCCCATATGCTGGTGCCTGTCCCATGCTGTGCAACAAGCATGTCTTTGGGTGACTGGGTTACTTTGGGTAAACTAAGTACAAGATCGGGTCTTCTAAGGCCTCCCAAACCCTCATTTTGCGCGTCTCCTGACACGCAGTTGGTGTTCAGTCGGTGTCTGTTGAATGAGTGAAGGGATGCATGAATGAATGAGTGAATGAGAAAATGTGCAATAGGGAAGGCCGGCAAGTAGGTGGAGAGAAATCTGTAGGAAGGAGGGGGTACAACTTCTCTTCGCACGTTACACGGTCTTTGATAGATTTATGGGAGGAATAAGATTTGGTGAAGTTACAGGCATCCATTTGTGTATAATTTATGTGCTAATTATTATCTCTTCATTAATATGCAAGTCCTCTGGGGGCTTCTTATTTAAAGATGGAATGCTTAGCTGGTTCCATTCGATTTATTATCCGTACTTGAAATGGACACTTACTCTATTTTTAAACTCTAAACATCAGATGGGTGCAAACGAACCATCTTCCCTCACACCAAAAAAAAAGGGGAGAGGGGAATGTGCCCTTATTTTTCCTAAAGCTCTTATTCCCTAACCACTTTTAATAGCTCTGGCTGAGTTTATTTTTCAATCCTCTGTCCTATTAATGAGCCAACGTTTCAAGTTTGCACCAAAAGAACACCCAGACCTTCCTCTGCCAGGACTGGATATTTATTGCCATCTATCTGAAATGACAATAAATTTTTTGAGAACACTTTGCTATTTCAGTGTGTTTTGATCTCCAGCTTCAGCCTCCAAGATTGATGGCTGGGGGACTTTGCTGGGGTGGGAGGTCTTAGCTTCTGCCAACTCTGCATTGTCCCATCGACACGTCCAGATCCGGGGCTGTCACGGGCCCAGCCCCTCACCATTGTTGAACTGGCCGACCCTTAGCTGACCCAATGTTATCTTTCTAAATTGAATGGAGCTACATCTGGGTAGGATTTTAAGGACAATTTTTCCTTTTTACTGAAAGCTTTTTATCAATCCCATCTCTAAATCAGAAAGTCGTTCATGCATAAAATATATACAGCGCAGATGAGAGGCAATTAGGCTAACAAAGCACATTCCGTGGTAATGAGGATTTTTTTATTCACCTCTCTGGCCATCCTCCTACCAGGCGTCGTTTAAGGCTGCATCTTGCTGCACTCCCGGGGCGGGGTGCTCTCCCCCCACTCAGAGAATCGAACCTTCTTCAGCGCTAATGGGAATCACAGGCACCCTCCGGGTTACCCAGCCCACTCTCAGACTGGTTTCCCCCTGAGGTTTTCTTTTGTTCTAAAGCCTGAAAATGCTACTCTATCCCCGGTGGCCTTTATACAGGTTTATATTTTTAATGGGGTGACTGCCTCGTTCCTGTTTGTGGGGGATTTTCTTACTTCTTGCGTCTGGAGGCACCCCTCAGTGCGAGGCAAACTGGGACAGCTGGTCACCCAAATGTGAAAGATGATGGGAAAGAGACCTACGTAACTGCAGGTTGATGGCTGAACAGAGTTGAAAGCTTATCAAAACAGATTCTGAATTTTTTTTAAATTCAGGAAATACACGCATGCTTTCTAAGGAGAGAGGCGCAGAAGTATAAAGTCGTGGTCTCCTAACCCCCGGAGCTTCGGTCCCCAAATGTACTTAGTGACAGCTGCTGTCAAGACAATGGAGAGCGAGAGAGAAACCATCCCTGACCCGACAGAACAAATCGGCAGTTAAGTGGAGAGTGATAAGTGCCATGGGGGCAGGGCCCGAAGGGATGCTCCCCTCCATGTAGAAGTGGCGAGAGCATGTCCATGACTTTCTCGGCTGTAAGATGCATGGCATTTCCTTCCAGATATAAGACATTCCGAGGTGCCTTTTCTCTTATGTGACAGCGTGCTTGCCACCAGCCAAAATTACCCAGTGCACGTCTTTACAGTTATCACGGTACAAAGAGCTGTCTTCAGGTTTTCATTATTGCGATCTCGGATGCCCAATGAGGAAGAAGTGAGTGTCTTCCTTTCAAAAGAGGGCATGTGTGCTTGAGAACTGAAATCTACAAATCAAGCCACTTTTTAGCATATGTTTAAGTTCAAGTTTAAATCCGACTGAACTCAAGCAGGACTGGGAATCCATGTGGCCTGTTCCACCAGGGCAAACAACTTGGAGTTCAACAGCTGGTTTGTTCAAACAAGATAATCAGTCCTCTTGACTTATTTAGAACATACTTCAAATATTTAGTTTCTCAGATCAAAGCGTTTCTGCCAGAGTGCGGTTCATTTTTATATCAGCAGGATAAATGGCAACAATGGATTTATACTGTGGACGTTTTAATTTTTAGGAATGCAGTGCACGGTTTTGTGTTGTTGTTTTAAAGCCCGCACGTTGGCTGGGCTGTTTGTGGCGAAACAGTGTCCCTGAACGGTCAGGAGGCATCACTGCAACATCCGCCTGTGTTGTTCCGATGGATGCTCGGTCAGCCATGTTCATTTCCTCACCCTCTCCCAACAAACTCATTATTTCATAGCACAGAACTGTGGTGTGATGGCAGCCTGAATTTTCGAGTAATTCGTTCCTCAGTCAATGTCATCAGCTATTGGCATTTTAATTACATGTCACAGTGAAATCACGTGATAAATGCAAACTAAATCAAGGGAAAGACAAACCTACAATAGTGATATGAGCCTAGTCATTTCAGTCAAACTGAGTGTATATTATTGTCTTGGTACCAAGAGGTTTGAAAATCCTTGTGATTTTTATTAAACTAGGAGGCATATAAGAAAGGGAAATGTAGTATGAGTGCTTAATAATGGAAATATTTTCTCTTCTTTTTTTTTTTAAACCAATTTCATCTTCCAGACACT
This sequence comes from Crocuta crocuta, assembly GCF_008692635.1. Lineage (NCBI taxonomy): Eukaryota > Metazoa > Chordata > Mammalia > Carnivora > Hyaenidae > Crocuta > Crocuta crocuta. Next base: position 11,506,259 of record NW_027536464.1, read on the forward strand.
CAAAACAGTATCCAAGAACACCACACCAGGGCAACAGGGATTTCCAGTGACAGCAAATAGCCACAATCACTAGATAAACTTTTAACATAAAAAATGATCACTTGGCTGGGCAGGGNTCATGATCTCACAGTTTGTGAGCTTGAGCTCTCCATTGGGCTCTGCATTGACAGTGTGGACCGTGCTTGGGATTCTCTCTTTCTCTCTTTCTCTCTCTGCCCCTCCCACGCATGCTCTCTCTCTCTCTCTCTCTCAAAATAAAGAAAACCTTTTAAATGTTTATTTATTTTTGAGAGACAGAGTACGAGCAGGGAAGGGGCAGAGAGTGAGGGGGACATTGAATCTGGAGCAGGCCCTGAGCTGTCAGCATGGAGCCCGACGTGGGTTCGTGGGAACCATGAGATCATGACCTGAGCTGAAGTCAGATGCTTAACTGACTGAGCCACCCAGGCACCCCAAAGAAAATCTTTTAAAAAAATGATCATTTTGCATGAGGTTGTAAATTTATCACAAGTCACTGCACTTCACATTAAATGCCAACGAAGAGGGAGATGAATAGTATACAGACATCTTGTTCAGCGATGAGAAGTAGAAGCCGAATAATATTTGGCCGCATGGAAATACCTAAGTGTGCCAACTGGCCAATATAAAGGGCTTCCCTCTCTGCAGAGTTGTTCCCAGTAATACATACCACACTAGTGCTTGCTGGAAAACAGGAATTATCTGAAAACTATTGGATGAAGGAAGAGATGAAAGTGTGGGAAGTTTTAACTTGGATTTTCAAAACAATAAAGCAACTAAGAGCCCAAAGGAGAGGTTTCCAACAATTCTGAGAGGAGGTAATTTTCATTGGACCGAAATTCAGTACATGGATGCGTCACCTAGCAGAAGGTAAGTGAAAGGAAAGAGGAGGGAAGCTTGATTACAGAAATCTACCAACTGAGGTGTGAGCCTTCATCTGATTTTTTTGCCCTTGACTCCATAGCTACTAGCTCAGTTGTTCCTTCTCAATTTGGCCATGCCTCTGTTTCTTAATTTATGCACAAATTTAAAAATACTTACCATCACCATCCAATAGACTTAATGGCTATCTACTGGATGCCAAGGATATAAAAGTCACCTTCTGCTTGGTGAGAAAGACTTCTCAACATACAAATGTGATACAGTATAGGTGCTATGCTAGAAGTATATACAAAGTGCCCATGAAAAGCTTTTTTTTTTTTAAATGGAAGAAATGGATGGAAGAGGAATAAATACCATGGAGGAATGGAGGGGCATGAAGACTTATTAATAACCAAAAATTACAGCAGATGATATGATATATGATATTACTGCAACCAAACTTATAATCAGTTTACTATTACCCATAAAGACCAAAAATTCAACCAGAAAAAAAAATGTTTCTTTATCTAACAAAGATAATGAATATTAGTGACTCATTCTCCATGGCATTTTATTCTTTTCCTTCCACTTATCACAACTGGTAAATATACATTTATTTATATGTATATTTTTAATATGTCTCCCTTGCCACATACACCGTGAGCTCCATGAAGTCAGTAACCATGTCTATTTTCCTCAGAATTGTATGCCTAGCATCTAACGCACAATCTAGAACATAATAGGAGCTCAACTATCTAAGGAAGGAACAAATGAAGAGGCCTGAACACTGCAGAAAACAGGGAAATGCCCTTAAAAATGGCAGCACCACCATTGTGGTAGAAGGCGGGTCAGGAGACTCGATGCGTTGCCCGAAGCTCTGAGTGAGGGAGAAGGTGCTAACGGGCATCTGTGGGAAAGGGGAAAGAGCTAGGACAAGATCAGTGTCACTCAGTGCAGAGAAAGCGCTATCACTTTGCCCTCATGGGTCGGGCTTCCTTTTACTCACCTTTTATTCCCGGAAGGCCTGGTGCCCCCGGATCTCCCGTCATGCCTCTTGGCCCAGGAGCCCCCATTTCTCCTGGATGTCCCTTCAGCCCAGGCACCCCTGGGTCACCTGAGGACAAGAAGGAGGCTCTGAAGACACCCAGTTGATATCTGAGTCACCTTAATGGGGAAGGTCATCTGTATTCCTAATACACGGATAACTGGGAACGTTGTCTTATCTTTTCTTTCCCCCCCTAGACTCTCCCCTGACACTAGGCCTAGAAAGAAACAATATACTTAACCTTAGATGGAGCAACTACACTTCGGAGTGATTAAAGTTGCCAACTGCAGTTCTAAACTTTCATTATATTCTGAATTGGCAGGAGGAGGAGGAGCCGTTAATGTCATGTTGTATGTGTGATATTTGCCTGAAGTCGAAAGGAGACAAGAAAGGCAGCATGTGAGTGGCAGGTAGATTAAGGAAGGACGGGAAGACACTTGTATCTGTCAGCCCGTCACTTTGTACGTGGCTCCTTGCTAGGCTCTTAACAGGCATCGTCTTGGTTTACTCCCCGACCAACCCAAGGAGGCTGGACTAGCTCCAACTTACAAGAGAGGAAGAAGTAAGTTTGAGTGATTTGTCCCAAGTCCCAGGTCCGGGAAATGGCAGAATCACATCTGAAACTAGGTCTAAGTGAAAGCTGGCCTTTTCTGTTACACCGGAAGATAGATGAGAGTCCGGAAGTTTCCAGGCTCTCTGAAGATACCTGGACAGGGGTGCTTGGGTGGCTCAGTGGGTTAAGTGTCCAACTTTAGCTCAGGTCATGATCTCCCAGTTTGTGGGTTCGAGCCCTGCATTGGGCTCTGTGCTGACAGCTCAGAGCCTGGAGCCTGTTTGTATTCTGTGTGTGGGTCTCTCTCTCTGCCCCTCCCCAACTTGCGCTCTGTGTCTCTCTCTCTTAAAAATAAATAAACACTGGGGCGCCTGGGTGGCTCGGTCGGTTAAACATCCGATTTCAGCTCAGGTCATGATCTCACAGTTTGTGGGTTCGAGCCCCACGTCGGGCTCTATGCTGACAGCTCAGAGCCTGGAGCCTGCTTCGGATTCTGTGTCTCGCTCTCTCTCTGTCCCTCCCCTGCTCACTCTCTGTCTCTGTCTCCCTCAAAAATAAACATTTAAAAAATAAATAAATAAGTAAATAAACATTAAAAATTTTTGGAAAAAAAAAAAAAAGATACCTGGACAGCCTGGTGGTCCAGAGGAGCCAGGAAGTCCTGGCCTTCCAGGTGGTCCTCTGGGCCCTTGAACACCGGGCAAGCCCCGCTCTCCAGGTGCCCCAAGATGTCCTAAAGAAAGAAGGATCAAACATCTGAATAATCGGAGATTGGTCTTTGAGGTGGTGAATCTATAATTACTTCCAACTACAGCCCCTACCATTCTTTTCTATTATTACTTGTTGACATTTCTAATTTCTCTGTTGAAAAGACAACATTAAGGAAAAAATAAAAATGAAACACTTCTCACCCTACCACCTGAATATAATTTGTCATGTGTATAACAATATGCAAATAAGACCCACAATTTTATATTTTGATTTTTTAAATGAGCATTGTATTATAAGTAATTTTCCAAATTTGCCATTATTTTTCTAATTACTCTTTTTACAGGACTAGCTGATAGCTTATTGAGTGAATCTTAATTAATCTAATTTTCTCTTACTATTGGCCACTGGAGTTATTTCTCTTTGCTGTTACGCATAACGATCTTTATGCATTTTTAATCAATTTGTCTCACATCAAATTATTTCCTTAGGAAAAATATCTAGGAGTAGAAACTTGTGAGGTAACATTGTATGATATTTTTGGTTTTCCAAAATGCACTAAAATACTGAAGTATTTCAAAGTAAATGACAGACATCATGGAATCCCATCCCTAAATCCTTCAGGAGGTTATGCCTGAAAAAACCATTTTCCTACATGGCCAAAATAACATCATCACAGCCAAGAAAATTAAGAACAACGTTAATACCCGCTAGTACTTGTTTCATACTTGAATTGCGCCAATTGTGCCCTTAATGTGCTTTACAGCTGGTTTGTCCTCACTCCAGAAACACACAAGAGCATCTGGTGGCTATATCCTTAAGTTAAAAACTCTCCTAGAGTCTCTTTCTCAGGACAGAGACTTGCTGAAGAGAACATTTGAATTGCTTTTTAGTCTTTCAGAATAGACCATTCTGTTCCCGACGGAGGCTGTTAAATGGTTTAGTTAACAGTTAAGCGCGGCACCATCTCACACCACCACCCGTAGCCCCCGAGATCTCGCGTGCTCGCTGAGGACGTGTTAGTGTTGGCTTCTTTTCTTGCTAATTCGGTCAAAGGAAATAATGTTTCAGATTTACTTTAATTAATTTCTTTGATTACTAGAGAAGATGACTATCTCCGCATATGTTTATTTATAATGTATCACTTTAATACAATTCAGACTTCTAGGATAAGCCAATAGTCTGTGGTGAAATTAGCCAGTTGAATCAGCCAACAAAGTAGACAGTGGCTGTATTTACAAACCCGTGGTAGGGCATGATCATTATTTATTTTAACACACATGAAACAAGCCTGTGTTAATCTATACCTGTTCCCTGATCAAATTTAAGATCTATGAGCCTCACCGTGTGTTATTTTATTTATCCTGAACACTCTTGCAGGAAAGGTAGGGCAGCATTATTCTCCTCTCCAATTGAAAAACTTAAGGCTTGCTGCCCCAGTCACACCTGTATTAAGAACAGAACTTCTGAGTTCATAAATAAAAGAACACTATGCTGTTATTTCTCTCTGAACTGAACGGGGGAGGTACAGCCGAACCCAGTCTGTGCATATAAAGTCCCCTGAGACAGATGTGAGCTCTGTGTCTTCTTGCTGGACTCATTCAAGTTCAATCCAAGCAGCTTTTTCCTGTCAATGGGAATTGTGTATTTAGGTAAACTCTGCACCAGTAATAACATATGATGTAACTTAGAAATTTCAGGCTAGGGGCACTTGGGTGGTTCAGTCGGCTAAGTGTCCGACTTCGGCTCAGGTCATGAACTTGTGGTTTGTGGGTTCAAGCCCCGCGTCAGGCTCTGTGCTGACAGCTAAGCCTAGAGCTTACTTCAGATTCTCTCTCTCTCTCTCTCTCTCTTCTACCCCCACTCATGCTCTGTCTCTAGAAAAAAAAAAAAGAAAGAAAGAAAGAAAGAAAAAGAAAATAAATCTCAGGTTAAAGCTATGGTATTTGAGAAAGGGAAGAATGTACATGGTGATAACCACAGAACACCAGGAAAATCACACTAAGGCAATTTTGCTTTAAAAAGTTAGCCTGGGGCGCCTGGGTGGTGCAGTCGGTTAGGTATCTGGCTCTTGATTTTGGCTCAGGTCATGATCTTCACGGTTTGTGAGTTTGAGCCCCACATCTGGCTCTGCACTGGCAGCATGGAGCCTGCTTGGGATTCTCTCTCTCCCTCTCTCTGCACCTCCCTTGCACACTCTCTCTCAAAATAAATAAATATAACTTAAAATTTTTTTACAAAAAAGTTAGCTTAAGTGTAAAATTACTCAGGTTAATCATTTTTAACTTAAAATATTAGGTAGGATCTGGGGCGCCTGGGTGGCTTAGTCGGTTAAGCGTCTGACTTCGCTTAGGTCATGATCTCGCGGTTCGTGGGTTCGAGCCCCGCGTCGGGCTCTGTACTGACTGCCAGCTCAGAGCCTGGAGCCTGTTTCAGTCTGTGACTCCCTCTCTCTCTGACCCTCCCCTGCTCACGCTGTCTCTCTCTCTCTCTCTCTCCTAGAAATAAAAACAAAACAAAACAAAACAAAACAAAATATTAGGTTGGATCAAAGGTATCCATTTGGAGACTAGTTTCAGCTTGTAAAATCTTACTATCTTAATGGTTTACATAAAAATACCAGTAAATATGGAATTTCCAGTTTACAAACTGTTTGCAAGGAATCTTATTTGATCCTCAAAACAATCCTATAATTATGCAATTATTAATCCTATAATTATGCTTATTCTTATAAGTAAGAAACTGAGCTCACAAATGATGAGCAACTTACCCAAGATCACAGGGACAGTAATAATGAAGGCTGACTTTGAACCACTGGCTTTCCTTCTTAAGGCTTCTCCCTCTAGTATTTATTAGGAACCTCTATAATGTTAAGCTCAAAACAATTTTCCCTCCACATGCACATGTAAGCTGCACATTTCGGTTAAACTGTTATGTTACCTAAATCTATTTGACCAGGTTGGAGGTAAAAGATGGATGTGAAAGGCAGTGGAAAAGTTCTTGCCATTATAATAGTTTGTTTTTCTGTTAGACATCCATTATAGCAATCTTGTGGTATAAAAACAAAAAAAATAAAATAAAATTTCAGATAATGCTTCTGCTCAGATATTCCTTCTGTTGTAGGTAATGACACATGACTATTGTCCAAGAGAATTTTAAGATGATACACAAAACTAGTAATATGAGATATTTTAATTTACAAAGGATCCACCTAAAGACAAACCTCTTTCTAACCCGTCTAACCTGGCTGAATGGGATTATGCATAGTTCTTTAATCAATCATTTGTGGATGACATTTGCTCTTTCTATGCAATGCATATTCCTGTGCATGCATCTTTGAAAGCCTGTCTGATAATCGACTTCAGATAAATTCCTACAAGTCAAGGGAGAGAGGGCAAGATGGTGGAGAAGTAAGGAGCTCTGTACTTGCACTCGCGCCCATANCCTTTTCCACTTTATGACCCTTTTATGTATTTTATACTCCCTATTATTCGCCCT
>NW_027536465.1:0-5150 GCF_008692635.1 Crocuta crocuta
CACCATTTTCTATGGGACTCTCTCTTACATGTATCTGCACCATGGCACCAACGAGTCTCAAGAACAAGAAAAAATGGCTTCTGTGTTTTATGGCATTATGATCCCCATGTTAAACCCCCTCATCTACAGTCTGAGAAACCAAGATGTGAAGGAAGCCCTAAAAGCGCTTAAAAAGAAGTGCTTCTAGTTGGAACTTTGATTTCTAACTCAACATGACTCAACAAGCAAGCCAACAGTTCTCTCTTATTTTCAACAGAAGATGCGACAAATGTTTGTGAGATACAGTCTTCCTCAGCTGTAGCAACAGCATCTGGAAGATACTGGAAAAACATGTTAAATGAATAATAGATAAGCTTCTAACTCACATGTTTCTTAAAGAGGAAGAATCTGAAAAGAATATCTTTGATGTTGCATTTGTACATTTTGAGGAGCTCTGTTTTCAAATACTCAACATTAAAAAAAGGAGAAAAGTTTACTTAGGAGAAACGCATAATCAATATTATAGAAGTATCTCTATCAATGGCAGTAGGAGGAAATCACCAAGACAAAAATATTTATTTGTCTTCTCCTAAAACATGAAGAGATAAGAAGATCAATACAACAGACATGAAAGTCCAGGAATAGATCCAAACCTATAAGATAATTTATTATATGATGATGGTGATACCTCAGTCATGGAATGTATATAGATTATGTAATAAATACTATGGAAATAANGTGAATTAAACTTTAAAATTAAACATTAAAGACAATAAATAAAAGAAAACACTAAACTCCTTAAGCCTTTAGAGTGAGGAAACAAAACACAAAATAAATTTGTTGCATAAAAAGTCAAAGCTTTCTTCATAACAAAATATACTATTAGCAAAGTAAAATAATTAATATTGAGAAAGAAGTATTTGCAACAGTTATAAAGAAGGGTATTTGACTCAAAATACCACTATAAAAGCAAGCAAAATACTTTTATAAGAATACAATCTATATGAACAAATTATTCATAAAGAAATAATGCTAATTTTTATAGAAATATAGAAGGATTATCTACCTGACTCAGAAAAAAAGGCACACAAAACTAAATTATTCATTTATCATAATTACAAAGCATAATAAAAGTTTCTTAACATTGTGTTAGGATTTGAAGAAGTACTGACTCTAGATTTGTTACAACTGTTTTAGATATTGCCTCACACTGAAAGACAGATGGACAACCCTTTGACTCAGAGATTCCCCTACTAAATATCCTCTAATCCTAAGGACAAATCAAACTTATGGACATTAATACATTTATTTATCGCATTGTTTTTATTAGCAAAGATTGGAAGCCATATTGTTTACCATTTGGAGAGTGAAGAGTCTGATAAACAGATAAAGAAATGCAGCTGCTCAAAATAAAAAGAGTGAGATTTATCTTTCCATACAGATCACCCAAAGATATTAAGTGAAATGCAAGCTGAAGAACAATGTACAGAATATGCTGTCATTTCTATGATGGAGGAAGAAAACATATAAATATCAGTGTTTACCAAATACAATGCAAGGTTTGTATCTGGACAAATAACAGAAGGTTTTTTTAAATTTTTATTTATTTCTGAGAAAGAGAGAGAGAGAGAGCAGAGGAGGGTCAGAGAGAGAGGGAGACACAGAATGTGAAGCAGATTCCAGGCTCTGAGCTAGCTGTCAGCACAGAGCCCAAGGCAGGGCTCGAACCCACGAACTGAGAGATCATGACCTGAGCTGAAGTCGGATGTTCAACCGACTGAGCCACCCAGGCGCCCCAATAACAGAAGATTTTTAACAGTGGTGACCTCCAGGAAGGAAAACTGGAGATTAGAATGGAGGGATAAAGGGGGTTTTGGGTTTTTACACTATGTGCTTTCGCACTTCTGAAATTTTTACCATGGCGTTGCTTTCTTATACAACCACCCAAAAATGGAAGGTAGAGAGGATGGAAGGATGGGAAGCAAGTAGGGAAAAAGCAAGGAAAGAAGGAAGAGAAGGAGGGAGAAAGAAGAGGCAGGGAAGCAGGGAGGGAGAGAAAAGCAGGACAAAAAGTAATTTGTCAGAAGCAGGACAACGCCCAAAAAGAAAAGCAAGAAGTCTCCAATGGCAGTCGTGCAAAGATAAATTTGTGCTCTCTGGAAACCCAAACTTTTCTTCAGAAGAAAATAACTGTTCAAGATTGTTGTTTCCAATTGCACCTCAGTCCCAGAGCCTCAGAGTCCCAAGAGAGCCAGTGTTGATTCCCTAGATCCCAGCTATAAAATCTGGGACTGGAAGGAAGTGCAGAGAAAGCTCAATGGGAAATCAGCTTGCACCTGTGGCAGAAAAGAATACTGAGACAACTCCAGTGTAAGTAAAGCAATATAATTCCCAGTTTTCAACATCAGCTGTTTATCAGTGCGATGTATGCAGAAAGTGGCAGAGTGAAAGGGTCAGAGCCGAAATATCCCCATTTCACCCCAAGACCAGGAGGAATCACTTCATCACTGGTAATGTAATGGGAATGGAGAAAAGGAACTCAGCTGGACTGAGTGTTTCCTGAGAAAAGACATGAATGAACAAATAACTGTAAAAATCAATCAATAGGTCAAATGATCAATATTGTATGCCTTTAATGTATTCTTTGCATACATTGTTACAGCCATTTGATGAGTACCCATTCAATACCTGCCCCTTCGCTGGGAAATTTACATAAATTTGCTCACTTGGCCCTCATATAACTGTAAAACAGGCTTTACTTTTTCCTCTTCTGAGTCTCTATTTTTCAACTTTTATTTTGAAGTGATTAACATTCACAGGAAGATTGTACAAAAACGTGCAAGATAGTACACAGAAGTTCCATGTATCCTTCACCCATTCTCCTCCAGTGGTTACATCTTACATAATTATACTATGATATCAAGCCAGGAATATACTAGTGCCAATACTATGATATCAGACCAGGTGTGTGTAACAATGTGTGTATGCAGCTCTGTGTGATTTTACCCCATGTTTATATTTGTATAACAATCACTACAATCAAGATGGAGACCAATGCTGCCACAGATGCCTGATTCCATACAGACTTCCCTCATGCTACCCCTTATGGTCACATCTTTCCTCCTCCACCTGACCTCTTGTAATCACTAGTCTGTTCTCCATCTTTATAATGTTGTCATTTGGAGAATATTAGATAAAAGAAATCCTACACTATGTGACCTTTTCAGTTGGCTTTTTTCACTCAGCATAATACCACTGAGATCCACCAAAGTGTTACAAGTATAATAGTTTGTTCCTCTGGGTTGCTGGGTAATACTCCACAGTATAAATGTACCATTGTTTTTTAAAACAGTCACCTATTGGAGGACATTTTGGTTGTTTGTGGTTTTCAACTATTACAAGTGAAGTTGCTATCAAAAATTATGTACAGGATTTTATGTGGGCATAAATTTTGTGCAAACATAATTTCTCAAGAATATAAGTACTGGGTGGTATGCTAAGTGTGTGTTTAGTTTTTAAGAAACAGCCAAACTATTTTCCAGAGTGATTGTACCATGTTACATTTCTCCCAGGAGTGTATGAGAGATTCAGCTATGGTGCATCCCCCTCAGCATTTAGTATTATCACTGGTTTTTATTTTAGCTATTTGATGAGTGGGCAGTGATATCTCATTATGTTCTTTATCTGCAGGTAACTAATACCTAATGATGTACGGCATCTCATCATAAGGTTATTTACCATCTCTGTGATATAAGCCCTCTTTGGTGAATTGTCCATTCATGTCTTTTACCTGCTTTCTAATTTGATTGTTTCCTTTAATATTGAGGTTGAGAATCTATAGTCTAGGTATATGAAGGACTCTAGTCCTTTGTCAGATATATTTTATCAACTTGAGTGAAATGTGGAAACCTTAATTCCCTTTGCATTTCTTTATTCTCCCCATTTAGAATATACTTGTCTGAAATATTTCTTCCATACTCATTAAGAACCACATTAGAAGAGTCAAAATGTTTGCATCAACTGTCAAACATAACTCAGAAAACTTAAGAGAAGCATCTTGTATTTATCTATATGTTTGCTCTGACCATCTTATCCTTCTTTTCCCAAAGTTATAAGACTCCTTCTTTTCAAATCAACTAAAAGAAAGACTTTGGCAGAGTGTATAGAAAAATATGCTGTGCAAGAAACTCACTTCAAATCTAGTGATATTTGTAGGTTTAAAGTAAGAGGGGACCAAGATATACCATGCAAACACTAATCAAAAGAATGAAAGAGTAGCTATATTAATATCAGATGTAGATTTCACAGCAAAAACAAATAAACAAACAAAAATTACCAGAGACTGATGCTGCATAATGATAAAAAGTTTAACCTTTGAAGAATAAATAGCAATCCCAAATGCGTATAGGCACCCAGCAATGATCTGTCAGCATCTATATTGTGCCTACTCAGAGAAAACACACACATTATTTTTAAATAAATAAACCAAATAAAACATGAATGTTTAACTTCTTTTTGATCTTTGCTCTGTTTTAGTTTTCTGTTTTTATAGTTAACCTGTCATAACTTCTTGATTCAGAGACACACATTAAAAAAAAATAAATGTACTTCTTAAAACAAAAAATACTGTACGTAACTGTGATCTTTATATAACTTTATCTGTTTTTCTACACTTCATAAGTCTTTCATTTACTCTTTTATTGATTAATTTATTCAGGTATTCAAGTTACCACTATTTACAGAAGCAGGCACTTGCCCAAGCTTCTGTATTCATGGAACCTACAATGAATGAGAAAAATGGAAATTAAGCAAAGATGCATAAATAATCTTACAAATAACTATCAGTGTTAAACTGATGGAAGACAAAACGACCAAGCTAATGCCTTGGCACACATGGCTCATTTGAGTGGTCAGAACAATGCCTGAGGAAGAGGCATTCAAACCAAGGCCAGAATAAATAGTAAGAATTACCAATGGGAATAAAAAGTGGACCAGAGGGTACTTAAGGCAAAGGAAGGAAAATGCTGGAAGGGCCAGAAGTGGAGGAGAGCAAGGAACAAGAAGAGTCCATGATGGCAGCTGCATAGTTAGCAAGGAAAGAAGAGACATGAGTATAGGAAGTAATGTAGGAGCAAGATCATGTGGATTCTATGGGCAAGTCAAGCTTTTTA
>NW_027536465.1:5209-6199 GCF_008692635.1 Crocuta crocuta
TTTTAGATAAAATAATTCATATTTAGTTTTATTGTGGTTTTATAAAATATATATGGTGCATAAAAAAGCAAAAATAAATATTATATATATTCCTTAATTGATAGATACTTTCTTTCAACTTTGGCTTTATTTTTTTACTACATTAAGTATAACATTTATTTTTTATTGTTTATTTTTAAATATAATTTATTGTCAGATTGACTAACATACAGTGTATTAAGTGTGCTCTTTGTTTTGGGGTAGATTCCTGAGGTCCGTTGCTTACATACAACACCAAGTGCTCATCCCAGCAAGTGCCCTTTTCAATGCCCATCACCCATTTCCCCCTCTCCCCCACCCCTCCATCCACCCTTAGTTTGTTCCTTGTATTTAATAGTCTCTAGTGGCTTTGCCTCCCTCCCTCTGTGTTTATAACTATTTTTCCCCTTCCCTTCCCCCATGCTTTTCTGTTAAGTTTCTCAAGATCCACATATGAGTGAAAATATATGATATCTGTCTTTCTCTGGTTAACTTATTTACCCACTCAGTATAATGCCTTCCAGTTCCATCCACGTTGCTGCAAATGGCATGATTTCATTCTTTCTCATTGCCAAGTAGTATTCTATTGTAAATGGAATCTTTATCTATTCATAAGTTGATGGACATTTAGGCTCTTTCCATAATTTGGCTACTGTTGAAAGCACCACTATAAACATTGGGGTACATGTGCCCATATGAATTAGCCCTCCTATATCCCTTGGATAAATTCCTAGTAGTGCTATTGCTGAGTCATAGGGTAGTTCTATTTTTAATTTTTTGAGGAACCTCCACACTATTTTCAAGAGCAACTGCCCCAACTTGCATTCCCACGCACAGTGCAAGAGGGTTCCCGTTTCTCTAATCCTTGCCAGCATCTGTAGTTTCCTGAGTTGTTCATTTTATCCACTCTGACTGGTGTGAGGTGGTATCTCAGTGTGATTTTTGATTTCTAAATACTACGTTTAATACTAA
>NW_027536465.1:6215-15353 GCF_008692635.1 Crocuta crocuta
ATAAACTAATAGGTTTATAAAATGCCAACCAGTTTGCACCCTGAGAACATCCTTTTGGCCAATGAAAGTTTCCCCAAACTGTAGTTGAAGTTCTCTAAGTTGGGGGGCAAGGTTCAGTCTTATTAGAGGCTAAATGTTAGTCTTTCATATCCAAGTCAATTAGGTCACAGAAACTATTCTCTGGCTCCACCTGTGAAACCAAATATTATACCATCGCCAATTCCAAAATTAGTTAAAGGACCACATGGACTTAGCTTTCTCTGTTCTTCTTTCTTAGCATCTTTCCAGCTCATACTTAATCTTGGCTAGCCATGGAACAAAACAATGGCACCGAAGTAAGTGAGTTCATTCTCCTGGGATTTGCTGGTCAACGCAAGTCTTGGCATATCCTCTTCATAGTATTTCTAGTGATCTATGTGGCCACCCTAGTGGGTAATATTGGCATGATCCTACTCATCAAGACTGAGCCTTGCCTTCACACCCCGATGTACTTTTTCCTCCAACACTTGGCATTTGCTGATCTCTGCTACACCTCCGCTATCACTCCCAAAATGCTGCAAAACTTTGTAGAAACAGAGAAATCCATCTCATTCATAGGGTGTATGGTACAATTACTAGTCTATGGTGCTTTTGCAACGATTGACTGTTACATCCTGGCTGCAATGGCAGTGGACCGGTATGTCGCCATCTGCAATCCACTCCGCTATCCGATAGTCATGTCGCAGACAGTCTGCGTTCAGCTCCTGGTTGGCTCCTACTTCATAGGTTTCCTAAATGCCTCTATAAACACAGGTTTTACCTTTTCACTGAACTTTTGCAGAGCCAATAAAATTAACCATTTTTTCTGTGATGAACCCCCAATTTTAGCTCTCTCTTGTTCCAACATTGACTTCAACATCATGCTGCTAACTGTCTTTGTGGGGTTCAACTTAACGTTCACTGTGCTGGTGGTCATCTTGTCCTACATGTATATCCTGGCTGCCATCCTGAAGATATCTTCCACTGCGGTGAGGAAAAAAGCCTTCTCCACCTGTGCCTCTCACCTGACAGCCGTCACCATTTTCTATGGGACTCTCTCTTACATGTATCTGCACCATGGGACTAACAAGTCCCAAGAACAAGAAAAGATGGCTTCTGTGTTTTATGGCATTATGATCCCCATGTTAAACCCCCTCATCTACAGTCTGAGAAACCAAGATGTGAAGGAAGCCCTAAAAGTGGTTAGAAAGAAATGCTTCTGGTTTGATAGTTGATTTCTAATTTTTTACCCTTGTAAACGAGACTGACAGTGCTTACTTTTAAGAAATCCAAACCAAAGAGCCAAGCAAAATAGGAAAATTTGCTCTATCTTTCTAATACTGAGCTGCAAATTAAAGTTTAACAATGAGATAACCAGTTTACACTAGTGTAACTGGCAAAACTGAAAAAGATTCATAACACCTACTAATTGCTGTGATGTAAGGGAAATCATGTTCTCACTCCCTGTTAATGGAAAATTGAAGTGTTACTTCACGCTAGAAAGTATCTGGCAATATCTTTTTTAAATTATTTTTATTTTATTTTTGAGAGAGACAGAGCAGAGTGGGAGTAGGGGAGGGGCCGAGAGAGAGAGGGGGACACATAGAATCTGAGGCAGGCTCCAGGCTCTTAGCTGTCAGCACAGACCCTGACCTGGGGAGGGGTGGGNCTCTTAACCACCCAGGCATCCCGGCAATATCTTTTCTAAACAAACCAAGAAAAAGTTTTCAATTCAGAATTTCAAACTCACAAACTGATCTATGGAAATAAAAATTCCAGTCTACAAGGTCATATATTTAATAGATATCAAATTGCAGCATTGCTTAGGAAGATAAGACCAAGATAGTGAATATTTCTCAATAGGGAAATAAATTGGTATTTGTTATGATTCCAAAATCTATATCTGTTGCTATATGGCAAATTTCTACACGTTTGGGGGCTTAAAACACAATTATTATTTTATACTTTCATGGGTCAGGGATGTGGACACTGCTTAAATACATCCTCTCAGATGCTACAATCAAGGTGTCAACCAGGACTGAGAACTCATCTAGAGGCTCAACTGGGGATTCAGTTTCCAAGCTCCCTAATGTGATAGGCAGAACTCACATACTTGCAGTTGTAAGACTGAGATTCCTGCCTTCCAATTAGCCATCAGCCAGAGGTTTTGCCCAGGTCTTAAAGGCTACCCACAGTGTTTTCATAACATGGCACTTTACCTTCAAAGCCGGGAAGCCAGAAATAATCAGTATATACACCATGTGAAACAAAACACACCTCTATGACCAAATCGTACTGCCACTTCAAGAGTCAGTCTCTCTTAGAAGTTTTCCCAGCTCAGCCCTTCTTTCTTGCCAACATTCTACCCCTGGAGGTAATTCTTTCTTCCACCGAGTACCTACAGCACTTTCTTTATTATTTATCACTTCCTATATAAATTACTTACTTATGAGACCCTCACTATCATTTAACATTGTCTTTCTATGACCTTTTAACATCTTGTGTAGAGCCTTAGACACAGCAGTAATCCTATAAATATTGAATGAATAAATGGTGATAAAATACAATATTATGGACAGCTTTCTAATTGGAAGTTATGTGAGTATGTAGCCTGCACTAGTGGTCTTTAAATACCAATCTGAGGGCACCTGAGTTTCTCAGTCAGTTAAGCATCTGACTTCAGCTCAGGTCATGATCTCACGGTTCATGGGTTCGAGCCCTGTGTTGGGCTCTATGCTGACAGCTAGCTCAGAGCCTGGAGCTTGTCTTTGGATTCTGTGTCTCCCTCTCTCTCTGACCCTCCCCTGCTCATGCTGTCTCTCTCTCTCAAAAATAATTACAACATTAAAAATTAAAAAAAAAAAAGCACCAATCTGTGGGCAGCAGCATTCAAATGACCAGCAAAAGTTTTCAAAGTACAAATAATCATAGCTTAGCCCTGGAGGTATTGATTCAGGAACATTAGCCATAGGCCAATAACTATAAATATCTATGCATGCAGAGTATTTCTGTAGTTCCGCGGTCCATTGGAAAGCAGTATTTAAGAGCCCAGGATTTTAAATAGTTTAGTATATAGTTGATGTCCCAACCCTTTCACTTACCAGTACTGTCCCTTTACATGTTATTTTGTCTTTCAAACTTTGTTTCCCATAACAATACATTTCTCATGAGATTTTTTTTGGTTTGCTTGTTTGTTAGAAATTGATAGGTAAGCTAATGAATAGAAATCATAGTACCTGGCACTAAGGTGTGGCAGTCTTTATAAAAATGCCCTCATGATATAGGAGTGCTGATGCATAGGGGCACATGTACCCCTATGTTCATAGCAGCACTCTCAACAATAGCCAAAACATGGAAAGAGCCTAAGTGTCCATCAACTGATGAATGGATCAAGAAGATGTGATTTATACAATGGAATCGTACGTGGCAATGAGAAAGAATGAAATCTGGCCATTTGTAGCAACATGGATGGAACTTGAGGGTGTTATACTGAGCAAAATAAGTCAGGCAGAGAAGGACAGATGCCATATGGTTGCACATATAGGAGGATTAGGAGGAGCTTAACGGAGGACGGTGTGGGAGAAGAAGGGGAATAATGGTTGGGGAGAGGGAGGGAGGCAAGCTATGAGAGACTCTTGAAAGCTGAGAACAAACTGAGTGCTGATGGGGGTGGGGGAGAGGAAAGGGGGTGATGGGTATAGAGGAGGGCATTTGTGGGAATGAGCACTGGGTGTTATATGGTAACAAACTTGACAATAAACTATTTAAGGAAAATAATTAAATTAAATTAAATTAAAAATGCCCTCATTACACACACACACACACACACACACACACACACACACACAATAAAAAGTCTCCCAAGTTTTGCAACATGAAAATGTTCCCCTTGTAAGAAATTCCTCTCTCCTTCAGCAGAAAACTAACCAAAGAAGGCTGTTTTCTTTGATGCTGTCTCAGCACCTAGAGCCACAGACATTCAAGGGAACAGATACTTATTCTTACTCCCATACCTCAACTATACACTCTCTTCTTGGAGAAATCACTTAGTGAAACATTCGGCTGCACTAGCCTGGGGGAAAATCTAAAGATAAATTCCCTGTAAATAAATCAGATTGCATTTTTCCTATTCAGTTGTGCATTATTTCAACAGAGGAGAGCCACAATAAAATCTATAAGATTGGAGCCAAGATGCCAGTATAATTAACTCCAAGGTTGGGTATAGTCATCTTATCTTCAGCAAAGTAAAAATATGAATGGAGAGAGGAACATATCAATCATATTGAGTAGTTGTGAAATGATCAGGGAGATGACAGCTAACGTGTTCATAATGATCCCAACTGAACCAAACGACTTTTACCGAATATAAGCAATAATAAGACAAGGCCACTCCATGAGTGAGATGGAGTCAGACAAAGAAAAGGCCACTCTGAGACGATGTCTGAAAAGTAATAGGAACAAGAACTCTTGGCAACTAAAAAAGCAGCTAAACATTTCTCTTTCCAACTAAAAGGAGTAAAACTTCTTTCCCTAACCACTTTAATTTCTCTCTTTCTGTTATAAATTACAAAACTATCTAATCACCAAATTCCTGATAACGCTCAAAACAGAACTTGCCTCCATTTCTGAAATCCTTCTTAGAATCATCCAGCACAGGCTTAAATCCTACAAAAGTCCTTCCCGGTTTCCTCTTATCCAAAACTCCGGGCGCTCTGAGGTGTGAGGTGGTCATCCTCACTGCAGAATGTGAAAGAAACCTGACTACATATGTGCTCCTGGTGTTGCTTGGCTATTACTCATTGACAGTGTGAACTGTGCCACATGCATCTCTTATCTCTCTTGAATTTGGCTTCTTTCTGTTATTCATTTTCTTATCACAAAAGAAACTAATATGTGCCCATGATTTTTTAAAATCTAGCTAGTTTTAAAGTTATGTTTATTCCTCCACTTTCTTTTTTTTTAATAGTTTATTGTCAAGTTGGTTTACATATAACACCCAGTGCTCATCCCAACAAGTGCTCTCCTCCATGCCCATCACCCCCCTTCCCTTCTCCCCTACCCCCATCAGCCCTCAGTTTGTTCTCAGCTTTCAAGAGTCTCTCATAGCTTGCCTCCCTCCCTCTCCCCAACCATTTTTCCCCTTCTTCTCCCACACCGTCCTCCATTAAGCTCCTCCTAATCCTCCTATATGTGCAACCATATGGCATCTGTCCTTCTCTGCCTGACTTATTTTGCTCAGCATAACACCCTCAAGTTCCATCCATGTTGCACAAATGGCCAGATTTCATTCTTTCTCATTGCCACGTACGATTCCATTGTATAAATCACATCTTCTTGATCCATTCATCAGTTGATGGACACTTAGGCTCTTTCCATGTTTTAGCTATTGTTGAGAGTGCTGCTATGAACATAGGGGTACATGTGCTCCTATGCATCAGCACTCCTGTATCCCTTGAGTAAATTCCTAGCAGTGCTATTGCTGGGTCCTAGGGGAGTTCTATTGTTAATTTTTTGAGGAACCTCCACACTGTTTTCCAGAGGGACTGCACCAGTTTACATTCCCACCAACAGTGTAGGAGGGTGCCCGTTTCTCCACATCCTCGCCAGCATCTAGAGTTCTCTGATTTGCTCATTTTAGCCACTCTGACTGGCGTGAGGTGGTATCTCAGTGTGGTTTTGATTTGTATTTCCCTGATGAGGAGGGATGCTGAGCATCGTTTCATGTGTCTGTTGGCCATCTGGATGTCCTCTTTGGAGAAGTGTCTGTTCATATCTTCTGCCCATTTCTTCACTGGATTGTTTGTTTTTCGGGTGTGGAGTTTGGTGAGTTCCTTATAGATTTTGGATACTAGCCCTTTATCTGATATGTCATTTGCAACTATCTTTTCCCATTCTGTCGGTTGCCTATTAGTTTTATGGATTGTTTCCTTTGCCGTGCAGAAGCTTTTAATCTTGATGAGGTCTCAGTAGTTCCTTTTTGCTCTTGATTCACTTGCCTTTGGGGATGTGTCAAGTAAGAAATTGCTGCGGTTGAGATCAAGGAGGTTGTTTCCTGCTTTCTCCTCTAGGGGTTTGATGGTTTCCTGTCTCACATTCAGGTCCTTTATCCATTTTGAGTTTATTTTTTGTGTGTGGTGTGAGAAAATGATCTAGTTTCATTCTTTTGTATGTTGCTGTCCAGTTCTCCCAACACCATCTGTTAAAGAGACTGTCTTTTTTCCATTGGATACTCTTTCCTGCTTTGTCATAGATTAGTTGGCCATACATTTGTGGCTCCAGTTCTGAGTTCTCAATTCTGTTCCATTCATCTATATGTCTGTTTTTGTGCCAATGCAATACTGTCTTGATGATGACAGCTTTGTAGTAGAGGCTAAATTCTGGGATGGTGATGCCTCCCATTTTGGTTTTATTCTTCAGTATTACTTTGGCTATTCAGGGTATTTTGTGGTTCCATACAAATTTGAGGATAGTTTGTTCTAGTTTTGAGAAGAATGATGGTGCCATTTTGATTGGGATTTCATTGAGTGTGTAGATTGCTTTGGGTAGTAAGGACATTTTAACTATATTTATTCTTACAATCCATGAGCATAGAAAGTTTTTCCATTTCTTTGTGTCTTCTTCGATTTCCTTCATAAGTTTTCCATATTTTTCATCATATAGATCTCTTGTATCCTTGGTTAGGTTTATTCCTAGGTATTTTATGTTTTTTTGTGAAATTGAAAATGGGACAAGTTTCTTGACTTCTCTTTCCATTGTTTCACTGTTGGTGTATAAAAATGCAACCGATTTGTGTACGTTGATTTTGTATCCTGCAACATTGCTGAACTCATGGATCAGTAGGCTTAGTGATTTTCTGTCTAGTTAATCTATCCATTGCTGTAAGTGGAGTATTAAAGTCCCTGCTATTAGGACGTTCTTATCCATAAGATTGTTTTTGTTTGAGATTGTTTTGTGTATTTGGGTGCTCCCGTATTCCGTGTGTAGGCATTTATAATTGTTAGCTCTTCCTGATGGACAGACCCTGTAATTATTATATAATGCCCTTCTTCATCCCTTGTTACTGCTTTTACTTTAAAGTCCAGTTTGTCTGATATAAGTATAGCTACTCCAGATTTCTTTTGACTTCCTGTAGTATGATAGATATTTCTCCATCCCCTTACTTCAATCTGAAGGTGTCCTCAGGTCTAAAATGAGTTTCTTATAGACAGCAAATAGATGGATTTTGGTTTTTTATCCATTCTGCTACCCTATGTCTTTTGAGTGGGGCATTTAGCCCATTTACATTCAGTGTTATTATTGAAAAATATGGGTGTAGAGTCATCGTGTCATTTGTGGGATTCATGCTTGTGGTGGTGCCTCTGGTACCTTGCGTTCCTTGCAACATTTCCCTGAGAGAGTCCCCCTCAGGATTTCCAGTAGGGCTGGTTTAGTAGTGACAAATTCTTTCAACTTTTGTTTATTTGGAAAGACTTTTATCTCTCCTTCTATTCTAAATGACAGATTTGCTGGGTAGAGTTTTCTTGGCTGCATATTTTTTCTGTTCATCACACTAAAAATTTCCTGCCATTCCTTTCTGTCCTGCCAAGTTTCATTAGATAGGTCTGTCACCATTCTGATAGGTTTCCCTTTGAATGTTAGAGCCCTTTTATCCCGAGCTGCTTTCAAAATTCTCTCTTTGTCCTTATATTTTGCCAGGTTCACTATGATATGTCGTGCAGAAGATCAATTTAAGTTACATCTGAGGGGAGTTCTCTGTGCCTCTTGGATTTCAACGTCTCTTTCCTTCCCCAGACTGGGGAAGTTCTCTGCTATAATTTATTCATGGACTCCTTCAGCACCTTTCCCACCCTCTTCATCTTCTGGAATTCCTATGATACAGATATTATTCTCTTTGATTGTATCGCCGAGCTCTGGAACTCGCCTTTCATGCTCCTGGATCAGCTCATCTCTCTTTTTCTCACCTTCTTCTTTTTCTATAATTGTGTCTTCTAAATCACTTATTCTCCTTTCTGCCTCTTTAATCCGTGCATTGGATGCCTCCATTTTATTATGCATCTCATTTATATCATTTTTTAATTCATCACAACTATTTTTAAGCAGCATAGTCTTTGTAGCAATAGTTTCTCTGATGTCTTCCATGCCTTTTTCAAGCCCAGCGATTAATTTTATGACTATTGTTCTAAATTCTTGTTCAGTTATGGTGCTTCTGTTTTGAGCAGCTATTTAGCTGTCATTTCTTCCTGGAATTTCTTTGAAGGAGAGTTCTTCCGTTTCATCATTTTGGTTAGCTTTCTATCTCTTCTTAGTTTTAAAAGCTTGTTAAGCACTCTGCACCTGCAAGTGCTGCTGTACCAGAGAAGGCTCTTTGACTGTCCAGGGCCTGTCTATTCAAGAAGTGTTCTTTGAATGTTGTCTCTTGGTCTCTCTTGTTGAGACCTTGGTTATTTTATTTTCCTACTCATAGTGGTATGTGGGACTCTCCACCATGTGTACTTTAGCTTATTTCTTGAGGTAGCTCTGGAAAAGAAAACAGACAAACACACAGGGAACAAAGACACACAAATGCACAGACAAATCCAACAAACACGCAAACCTAAAGGGAAAAAGAAAAAGAAAAAAAGGAAGGGACACACACACACACACACACAAAAGAGGAAGGAGGGAAGACAAATAATAAAAATAAAAATACATAAAAAAGAAAAAACCCAATAGACAAAGGACAGTCTAAAGCATAGAACCAGAATTCCCAACTACAAATACATAGCCAGGTGTATGCAGTGCTGATGGAAGAGCATATACAAATAGAGAAATGACAGGGCGGGGAGAAAGCAAAATTGGAAATGAAATGAGCAGGTAGAGAGACTAAGAGGCTTAATTCAGAGAGAGAAAGAGGGTAATATGGTTAGAGGCGAGGTGAAAGAAATGACGATAATGCTACTCAGAGAAACTATATAGTCTCTTTACTCCAGAGAGAGAGGTAAAAAGGTAGCAGTGGAGGTGTAGAATATACATCTAGAGAATGGATTAAATGTGACTGTTTAAGCAAGCCAGTGACTAGAATTAATCAGGGCAGTGCATCCATGTTGGTCTTGCCCAGGTTCCAGTAAAAAAAAAAAAAAA
>NW_027536465.1:15931-45794 GCF_008692635.1 Crocuta crocuta
AAAAAAAAAAAAAAAAAAAAAAGCTACTCTCCAGCGGGGATGGGCATGGTTTGGTGTAGGTGGGTCTTAGCCTCCACTGCCTCCCGCAGGCAGCTCCCTGAGGTCCTACCTTGGTGGTTGTGGGGAGAAAAGTGGTGACGCCCCAGTCCCTTCTCGAACCAAGCATTAAAACTCACTCTTTTGGGTCCAATCTCCCTGTGCCATGGGCGTAGCCAAGGTGGGCCGTGCTGTATATCCCAAGCCAGGCCTCGTTTCCAGATCTTAGTCCGCACACCCCTTTGATATTGCCCAAAATATAAACTTGCAGGAGAGTCCCTCAGAGCAGTTTGACGCCTCTCACCTTCCCCCTGGGGATCCAGCTAAGCCTGAAGCACAAAGGCGCAGCTTCAGGTGCCGCCGCATCCCCTCCAGGTCGCACTGGTGAGCGAGGTCTCCTGGGGTCGCCTGGGACGACTGCATCCGCCTAGGGTCAGCTGGACAGCAGGAAACTGGATCCCTCTGTGTCCTGAGCCCAGGTTTTTCTCTTCTCCAGCGACAGGGACAGTGTCTTAAGCAGTTTCAGCCACTCTTTCTTTTTTCCCCTAGACTCACCACGGTTCCCCGCAAAGGGGGATCCCTCCCCTCCCTCTGTGTCTCTGGTTCCGGTCCCTGTTTATCTTCCCCAGTTCGCAGTCATGCTATAAGATTTTCTCAGCGCACTCTGTCTCCTTTTCCTACCAAACTCCTGGATTCTGTAAGGGTTCCTATGGCTTCAGGCCTTCTCCGTTTGAGAGATGGGGGCGAGTGAAATATACGGAGCTCCCTACTTCTCTGCCATCTTGCCTCTCTATTCCTCAACTTCCTTAAGTTTGTCATATATTTTTCCAGCTGGAGTTTGCTTCACATAAGCGTGCACGTGTGTGTGTGTGTGCACGCACACATGCACATACACACACACAAGCACACACAGATTTTGAATTAAAAATCACTTCACACACTATATACATTTTTCTGCAAAATGCTTTACTTACCTAACAGTACATTATTAACAGTTTTACTGAGAATACACATAGATCTACCCTGTTATTTTTGGGTGTTTCGTGGAACTATAAACTATACATTCACTCTCACTTATTTTAGCATCACCCTACCTACTGCTTATATTTTGGTATAAAAAAAACAGTACTTCATAGAATCCCCTGTATTTATGGGTTTAAAGTAATTTTTTTTTTCCATCTCCTTCCATCAAACATAATACTGAGGTTGAGGGAAGGTACGGTTGTTGCCCAAGATCATATACCTATAGGCTGCTAGTTTCAAGATTCAAATCTAGATCTTTCCAGAGACAAAGTCTATCTACTTTTCATGGCAGGTAGTATAAAATGAAAACTCAAGACGGCTTGAATACAATATAGTTTGGGCAACTTCAAATTACTTGTATTGTTCATCCAGTTAAAAGCCCCTTCCAGAACTTCCACTTCTACCCAAGATAGAGCAACAGAGATTGGATTTTCCATCCTACCTGAAACATAAAAAAGTGGACAAAAATGTAAACTAATGGTTTGCAAGACACTTACGTCAGGCAATAAAATACAATGTTTCTTGAGAAGCAACAAACAAATGAGCTCTTAAATTTCCCAGATCTCTCCCTTTAAGAAAGTTTCCAGACCACAGTATAAAAAGGTTAGTAGACTTCATAAATGAAATGGAGCTGAAAATCTGGAGAGACCAAGGCAGCCAAAGTTTGCAGGACAGGACATTGAAGAAAAGCAGTTGCACAGACAGAAAACCCTAGATGTGCATAGGGCTCCTGTCATATATTTAGCTGAGTACTGGTCAGTACACTTTCTTCCTCTATGCACTTTTTTTCTCAGTAAAAATATGTAATATCTGTGTCTAAACCTGTAGAAATCTACAATGACCTCCCCCCCCCCCGATTTTTCTCTTTTCTAGTAGGTGAAAGGGGTAAAAATAACTTTAAAAGCCTACTGCAGAATTCATTCTTTCATTTCATCTATCCTCTGACTTGTTCCCAGGAAAAGTTTAAAGTATATTATGGACTCTCTAACCACAAATTTTAGAATTTTATTTAAGAAAGTTTAACACACTATAACACAAAGCCATTTCATCAGATGTCACTCTGCAAAGATGATTTTAATGTTGAAATACCCATTTATTAAGTGAACATAAGCTTTATATTTGAGACAAATTATTCTGCAAAACATCATAGATGATCACAGATTAAGGTAGTTTCAGCAAACACTAGCACCATCATTCAATGATTTATAAAAGAATAAAAGATGAGGAATGTACCTGCTTGATCCATGTGAGTTTTGACATTTTCTGGCAGATGTGAGCATAAATGAAAGCAGAGAAATTGGTAGAAAAAATGGGACTTTTGCCCTAATAATTGTAAAAGGGAAGCTATAGAAAGCCAAACACTGGGAAAACGTCTCCTGGAAAATCATTTAATGGAAGAATGGAATTACAACAGCATCATTCCATGGACAAATCCCATAGATGTTCTTTTATGTAAGAAAGTTTACATAAAAAGCCTGGAGACAGAATCAGACTTATTATTAACTAAAATTAGTATAGGCTTTCTAAGTGTCCACATATAGAAAATACATTATCTCATTACCTTTAATGAAATAATTCTCATTTCAGATTATGAAAAATCTATAATCCCTATTTTCATATTATGTAACTCAGAGCAGTTGAACAATCGTTCAAATCACATAACTAAATGGAGAAACCAGGGTTTTAATTTAATCCCGGAGACTGCACTCTTGACTATTTAGATATGATAGATAGATAGACAGACAGATAGATAGCATTGCAATTCCCATGTTGAACACTTGATCCACAGCCCAAGAAACAAGGAAGTGATAGAAGCACTAATATGATAGCAAAGAAGTGTTTATGAACTGGACCTTGTTTCCTATTAGGGACAAGGAAATATCCAAGCAAAAGTTTTTTACAAGAAGCTATTGGCTCAAAATAATTTCTCCAATGCTGAGATTCCTAAACCCCTAAGTTACATGAAAAGTTATAAATCCATCACAGGGATGGATTTATCTAGAAAGCAACATAGCCCTTCTGCCTAATTAGCAAGCCTCTCCTGTTAATGACTGATCTTTATAAAAAGTAGGAAAAATCAGCAATAAATATGCTTATAGCAACATCATTCAAAGAGTGTCTGAAAACCAGCCAATGCAATATTAATCTGAGAAAAACAACTTCCACTTCCAAGAACAGCTAAGGGTAGAAAAGAGAACTTTTTGTGCACTAGGAAAGCAGGCAAAAGTCCATAAGGACATTTGAGGTAGGTTGGGGTGCAAAAGAAAATGCTAAGCAAATATCCCTCAAGGTCCATGATGGAGCAGAACCTCCAAGGATAGTCAACAATAAAAAACTCTCCCCAGATCCGGTAAGTATACAGTGCTCATATTATCCCATCACCCAACAGTTCCCAGATGCTTTCTGCCAAGATCTGAGGCCATTAGAATCCCCAGAGACAGAGGACACCTCCAGCTGGCAAATGTGCTAACAGCATGGCCAGCAGTGAGCTGCCATACCAAAGAATTCTGACATGGGACCTAGCAACATTCTACCCAGTCATTGGCATTGGTTGGCAAAATGCTAGAAAGCTCTTACTCCAGCATCACAAAATCTGGTGGCTGTGTCAGTGCAGACAAGCTCTGTGTCAATGCAGACAAGCAATGACAAAATGGAGCATTTCCCAAAATGGAGTCCAGAGAACTTCTCACAAGAAGCTCAATAAGAAAATGTTTCCAAGGCCAGGAAGCAGTAAAAATTCTAAGTTAATCAGTATCATATTTGCTTACCACTGAACTTTCCAGAGGTATATTACACAGAAATGTGCATTTTGAATCTCTAAGACAGAAAAAGTATGGAGTATTTCCAAATTTGTTGGGCCACAGGACCCTTTTTAATCTATTTACCATTGGCTGTATTGTCTAAAATGCTCATTTTTTTTCATGTTTTAATATTTCCAATGTTAGGATTATCTTAAAATCCAATGTACGTTTAACAGGGCAATAAAATTATTGTAAAATTCATGATGACTGCCTATCTATCTGTATAATATAGTATGATATAATAATATAATATAATATAATTAATATAATATAATATAATATAATTAATATAAGAAATATATGTTAACATCTTGGAATACATGTTTCCTGTATTACATTTTGAAAAATACCTCTTTTTTAAAAAGAGCTGTTTAAATATGTTTATAAAAGTAACAGAGTACAAACTGAGGGCTGATGGGGGTGGGGAAGAGGGGAAGGGGGGTGATGGGGGTGGGGGAGGGCACTTGTTGGGATGAGAACTGGGTATCATATGTAAACCAACTTGACAATAAACTATTTAAGAAAAAAAAAGTAACTGAAGTGAGTAGACTATTGAAGTCTACCAGAAAACACCATCTGAAGAATATCTTCAGCTCTAAACAAAATACCACGTTTGTATATAATCAATATTCTATTCAGTTATTAACACATGTGCCTTAAAGACTTCCAGTAGAAAGCATGTTATTTACTCTGTTCTAGTGATTGTGGATGTTAAATGTCTTTATTCTTTAAAAAGTTCCAATGATTCAGACTGGCCATTGCACACAATCTACCTATTTTGGTGAATTCCCAGTCCCTGAAGACACTTATTACTCTCAATATTTACTAATTTTAATATAAGTCAGCTTTAGTCCTTGCCTAAGGGGAGTACACCTTGCAAACATTTTCTGGAATCCCTGCTGACCAAAGAGTAGAAGTTAATTCCAAACGGGGTCTATTTCAGTTCCAAGAATGGTTGGTCCTTCCTACCCACCAGCTCTCCCTGACCATACCTCCCCTAACAGGATACCACCTATGGCCTTAAAATAGCCAGAATGTTACTATCTGCTCCTTGGTAGAGTTGTTGTAACAGAATGTCACCAAACTGGAATTTATTGTCTATTTATTGTTTATTACCAAATTTCTATGGCTAGGTGCCTGAAGTTAAGGTGCTGGCAAGGTTGGTTCTTTCTGAGGGCTGTGAGATAAAAGTGCTGTTCCAGGCCTCGCTCTTTGGCTTGTAGATCTCCAAGCCTCTCCTTTATGTAAGAACCCCAATAATATGACATCATTTTAATTTAATTAAAATATCTCTGTAAAGACTTTCTCTCCAAATAAGGTCCCATTCTGAGGGAGTGACATTTAGGACTTCAACACATGAAATTTGAACAGGCACAATTCAACCCATGACAGCATTTATAGTAAAGGCCACTCAATTGTTCAGGAATCTAGACTCAAACATCTAGACCCAGAACAAAATCAGATCAATCTTTTATTCCCTCTTCCTTTCTGGATAGATGAGTCTCCGTATGGCAATTCGGACCTGACCTGTCATTCTAAGAGTTACTGGAATTCCATTACCTCCTGGCCAGCATGCCTCTTACACTCTTTAAAAAGAAGTGTGCTCTGCTTAACAAATCAGGGCCAGACATCCAGAGATAACTAACTGAGCGCTACTA
Organism: Crocuta crocuta; assembly: GCF_008692635.1. Taxonomy (NCBI): domain Eukaryota; kingdom Metazoa; phylum Chordata; class Mammalia; order Carnivora; family Hyaenidae; genus Crocuta; species Crocuta crocuta. The sequence continues at coordinate 21,450 of NW_027536465.1, forward strand.
AATTGTCAGGGGTATGACTTAAGCATAAGGTAGACTTTTAAAAAGGTGAGAGATTATTATTAAAACACTCAATTTCAAGTTTAACTACAACCTCCAATAGCACCAGACCTGAAATCAAAATTCCATGATAATCGCCAATAATGATGAAAATTATAGCAACCATTTACTGAATAGTTACTATGTGCCTGGAACAGGTACTTTATATGTATGGTTTAATCTCATCCTCACTATCACTATATGAGGTTTATGCTTTTAATTAAATTTGATGTGTAATAAAAAGCTTACCACAAAAGCTGTCACATAGTGTGTGTTTAATAACCAAAGCTTACCTATATGCCTAATGAATGGATGAGAAGACTGAGCTTCAGAGACACCCAGGATTGCACTAATAGTGAAAGACGCAGCCTATATCTGGATTCAGGTATGTTAAATTCCACAGACTGAGATCATATCTACTAAACCATGCTGTGCCCATTCCTACCCCTGTGTCACAGAAGCCTAAGGTTATATAAAACCCAAGATATCTGTTGCATCCTGAGTCACTGGAGCCTTTTATGGATGCCCTTATGTAGTCTTCAGAGCTTGAAAATGACTATTTTAAGATCCAACTAGGCCTTTAGAAATGTGATTTATGAGCTCCCTCTTTTTCCAGGACCCCTTCCCCCCCACACACCCAGATAGTGTCAGAAACTTTATGAGCACCAGGAATGTCCCAGCTGTGCTTTATGAACCCAGATGGCTGAGAACTTCCTGCTTCCCAGACCTAAGTGACAGACTGGTGAAAGAAAGCCATCCCGTGGCCCAGAGAAGCCCAAGTAGTTTTCTCAACTGACTCTATCCCACACTTTCTGGCTTCCAGCAGTCCTGGGGGCTACAGACCCCAGCTCTGTGCTTGATCCACACAAATCAAGCATAGAGCTGAGCTCAAGAACTTACCCGAGCTCAAGAAATCAGAGTCAGGATGTTCCTGGGGTCTACAAAGTCAGCCTATTTGGTGTTTCTTCAGGTTCTTCAGGTTCTCAGCAGACCCTCTTCAGTCAGGAAGGTGGGAGCATAATGTGACCTTGCCACTACCACCACTGTCTCCTACTACTCTTGTAGTGGAGGGGACACTGTGGCCAGCCCAGCAAAATATGGAAAATTTTCAGAGATGCATGCTTTTTAACTTGACTTCAACTGGTGAATGTGCCAGATTCCCCAATAAATGAAAGTTGGTGAATTGAGGAAGAGCTCTCTATTTGCTTAGTTTCTAAATCAACTGTTCTCTTTGAAGTCACATTCGGGTTACCATTTCCTTTCCTTAATTTCTGCACCAGAACTATATAGTGTGTCCAAAAATATGCAAAGTACTTTTACATATGCCATCTTATGTGACACAACGACTCTATGAATCCACTCTATGTCATTGGCTCCTGTAAAGACACAGAAAACAATATTCAGGATGATTCAATGGCTTCCCAAATCCCTCTGCTAGGGGATCACAAATGAAGATAGGCATTAATGGATACTTTTTTTATTCTTCTGTTTTCTTTCCATTACAACCCATTGCATCTCTGATTCTCAACACTCCTTTTCAACTCCAGTGTCTCTGATTGTATTACATAAATCTTGATCAACTCAATTCGATTTTCAATCTTGTTTGACATTCCTGAATCAGTGTTCAGAAATTCATTTCTTCAACAAGCGCTTTTGGGATGCATATTGGTGTCACATTTTGAGCTGAGTGGGGGCATAAAAATGGGGGAGCCATACATGAAGGAGCCATCCTTCCATGCAGTTTAGAGTTTAGTATTACTGCCATAACCAGTCCAGAAAGTTCTGAAGATACCAAGAGCATTGCACCAAAGAGGATGTGGTTCAACCATACCCAAACACAGGGAACAAAGGGCCAAAGGGCCTCTCATAAGGAACCTGGAGTTTAATTCCTGAAAATGTCCATCAACAAGAGTCCTGAGTGCTTGGAGGCATGATTCTAGACTAAAATGAACCATCTGAAAAGGGATCACCTAGCTAGCTATCTGTCTCCAAGAGTTGAGTAAGCTCGTGAAAACATTTTTATCTTACCTTTTTACCATGTGAAATTCTCAGACTGTGCCAGACATAAGAGCTTCTGGAGTCTATGTTTTCGTAACAACTATTCATAAGAACAGGAAGAGCCAGAGTCAGTCTGACTAATGCAGCTAAATCATCATCTACACTGGGGAACAGGCCCCAGGCCATTAATGTCTGGAGCCTTGGTCTAGATCCCATAGCTCTAAATTTCACAGGGTCTCCATATTATCATTTTTAATCTGGGAGCTGTACTAACCTGTCAAAAATGATTGTTAGGAAGATTCTTTGAGAAAATATAGTCAAATACACTGTGAAAACTCTTATATAATCCCTCCTGGAGTCTCTGTCTTGAGATTTTCTTAAGCTCAAAAGAGGTACCATTTTTAGAGTGGTAAGGAAGTTTCTGCCATCTGGTTTGAAGAATGAAATTTGCCTTTGCAAGAGTTTATCATTCTTGGAGGGGGCTCATCAGCATATTTAGTTTTGCAGATGTTAGGTGAGCATTAGTTTATTTATTTGTTTTTCTGAGAAAGACCTGAATAAATCACTCTAGGCTATTGTCCAAGGATTGAACTGGCTTCAGTTGCATTTTGCTACACAGGCTCAAATAACAACATCCAGATTTAATTTCTTTGCATCATTTAGCTCCACCATCTTCTTGGGTTATCCTCAGTCTCCAGCTTGTCTCCCTCCTGATAAAAAAATGTCTATAGCAACTCCAAGCCCCACATGATTGAATCCAGGGTTGGACAGAAAACATTTATTTCCAGGGACTCCAGAAAACATATCCTCAGAGCTTAATGGCTCAGCTTAGATTGTGTGCCCATCTTTGAAGCAATTGCAGAGGGGAGGGATAATTAGCTCATGCCCAAGACTCTGGAGATGGAGCCAATCATTCCCAACCACAAAACTAGTGGGAATAATGGCTTTCCGGGGGAAATTTACCAAAATAAGAGAGATTAAACACTAGACCACAAGTGATAGATTTCCACTTAATTGGGGAAAGAGGGATCCCTATGCATATCATTTTAATACAAAGTTGATTTTGATGGACCAGGTAAAGGTGTGGGCAAAGGGTAGGAGGGCATAGAGCAGGGAGCAGAGAGAGCTTGATTCTGAGAAGGATCCAGGAATTTCACTTAGACTTGAGCCCTAGTCTTGATTCTGCTGCGAGCACAGAAGTTGGCCTCATCTCATCTTGTTCCAAGAAGGAAAAGGTGGTTTTTTCTTTTAAATAAAGGATTCTGAAAGGCATCTTTGCCTTTCAGAAGACCTGGAGACCTGGGTTCCAGCTTCTTCTCCACTACCAGCCTGTCATGTCATATATACCAATGTAGTTCTCCTCCATAGAGGTTCCTCTTCTACCAAATTATTTAACTAATTAATTAATTAATTAATTAAAATATGGCTAGAAACTCTTAAGCCTCTCCAGTTGTAACTTTGTAGGATTCTTACTGTGGCCTTCATTGCTGGCATCCTCCTCTTTTGCCCTCAGGTGCCCAGATACCCATGCATCCCTTACACTGTGATGGCTCATCTGGTCCTGCCCTCTCTGGGTGCTTTGCTGAGTAATGAGAGGTATGGGATTGTTATTTGTATTTTGACAGAAGCCTTCTAAAACTTGTGCTTTAAGACAGCAGATTCCTTAGAGTAATGGAAATTTGAGTATTTTGATTTTAATGAAGTGGGTGGGACATAGGGCCTTTCTGAGATCTGAGACCATCTATGAACTTGGCTGCCTTTACATGCAGCTAGCAGTAGAATAATTAGGAAAACCAGACCTGGAGAAGAAAGCTTTCAGACTTTAATATTTATATAACATAGAGGGCAACAAACATGTTAAAGAATTTTTTATACAAGCATTTGTAATTCTTCTTTGACCTAGGAGCTCTGAGTTACTGCTAAGGTCATTTCCCTGAAGCAAGCATGGAGCAATTGTGAATTATGAGGTTGTGCTTCAACAGTGACACGTTGTCTCATGTGGCTCAGAGAGAGCATGAAGGAATTGCCCTATGGAAAGAACTGATGTCTCTGGTAAACAGCCCTCAAGAGCTGATGGCTCATTTTCCAACAGCCATCTGAGTGAGCTTCAAAAAGGATCTTCCTCCAGTAGAGCCTTAAAATAAGACCACAGATCTGGTTAACACCTGTAAGACCATGAGCCAGAAACCCTCAGCTAAGTCATATCTGGCTTCTAGACTTGAAAAACTGATAGGAGAATAACTGTCTTTTATTTTAAACCACTAAGTTTTTGGGTAATTTGTTATACAATAATAGAAAACTCATACAATAAGTAATCAAAGATGCCTTTCAGAATCCTTTATTTAAAAGAAAAAACCACCTTTTCCTTCTTGCTGTATATCTGTCCCTGACTCTACAAATCATCTCTAGACATTTGTGATTCTTTAAAAGTCTACTATTTTTCAGGCAATATGCTGGTCTAGAGAATTAAGCTCAGGATTTGATAATTTCCATGAAATGTGCTCTTTCCAAGAAATTGTATAGGTATCCATATCTCAAAAAGGTTTTTTTTTTTTTTTTCTCATTAAAAATGTAGTCCTGGGTGCCTGGGTGGCTCAGTCAGTTAAGCATCCAACTTTGGCTCAGATCATGATATCACAGTTCATGGGTTCAAATCCTGGAGCGTGCTTCAGATTCTGCATCTCCCTCTCTCTCTGCTCCTCCCCTGCTTGCGCTCTGCCTGTCTCTCTCTCTCTCTCAAAAGTAAACAAACATTTCAAAAAAATTTTTAATAAAATTCATTTGAAAAATGTAGTCCCTGGGAAATTGTGATAAAACACTTTTATATTTTAACATTTATATTTCTAATATATATATATGTTTTATATATTATACATAAAGCTCCCACAGGATTCTGTTAGTGGGCACCTTAGTTTTAATGAACTTACATTTCATATTAAGAAGTCTGGACTATGAGAAGAGGAACAAAGTCCATTCAAATACCCTCAAATATCTGGTGAGTGAAAACTTTCAAGCCCTGCCAACTCCCAAGAGATCATTTGGGGTCATCAGCTGACATTTTTAACAACCTTTTCACCTATTCATCATGTTCTTCCACAAGCTCCAGCATGAGCATCATGGGTAAGTGGCTTCATTTGCTGAAAAGCAGGGGGTCCATTGCTTTGGAAGGGTCCCCATGGTGACTCTTAACTTTGAAAGGTCACAGCTGCTGCTGGAAGAAGAGAGGCTATTGTCACTGACAGGGACTCTATTAATATTCCATCAAAGTCCTCTAAGGCTTCTCTCTGTGTCTCAATCCTTCATTGGTTTGCTGTTAGACATTATACAACTCACTTCACCCTTCGAATTCCAATGGACTTTTAGTCGAATCAACACAAACATTTTTTTTGTGTATCTGTTTGTTAAGGCAAGGAGAGTTGGGAGAAGGGAGAGACAAAAATGACTAAAACACAGCTGTTGCTACAAGGTCAGAGATTGAACAGAGCTGGATAAATAGGTTCAGCAATAGTTTGACATTGACCTCAAGGGCACTGCAGTAGAAAGCTGAAGAGCTAGAATTTTAACTTCAGCTGGGCCTCTAGAAATCCCATGTGCATAGGCAACTGACTTCCTTCCCTCAGCCTCGATTTTCTCACCTGTATAGGAAAGAATTTGAGCTGGATCAGGGGTGCTGAAGTAGCAGTAATTCTAGGATGGTCTCCTAAGATTCCCATCACCCAGCATACACATCCTGTATAATACAGTTCTCATGAATACACATGGGATCTATGTATGTAAGGGATCTTGCTCCCATCAGTAAGTTATATTCTAAGGGAAAAGATTTTTAAAGACGTAATTAAGGTCTCAAGTTAGTTGATTTTTCAGTTAATCAAAAAGGAGATAGATGACCTGACTTAATCCAGATGAAAGTCCTTAAAAAAAGAGACCTCGTCTTTCTTGAAAAGATCTTCCTGCACACCCAGAAGAACAGAATTGCTGTGTAATGAGCAAGATTGGCACACAGCCATGTGATGAGGAATCTCTGTGAATCCTTTAGAGCTGACAGTGACCTCCTCCTGACAGCCTGAAAAAAAAATGGCAGCTTCAGTCCTATGACTGCAAAGAAATGAATCTGGCCAACAACTACATGAGAGTGAAAGAGCACCTGAGCTCCAGGAAGGCACACAGCCTGGCCAATATTTTGATTGCAACTCTGTGGGACCTTGAGCAGAGAGCCCCGATAAGCCATGCCCAGACTCCTGACCCACAGAAGCTGTGAGATCATAAATATGTTGTTAGAAGCTGCCAATTTTGCAGTAATTTGTTTCACAGTAAATGGAAAATGAGTACAGATTCTAAATGAGTTCCATCTCACCTGCTAATTCTAACAATTCATAATGTCTCCTAGAGTACAATATTGAAAAGGATTCAAAATCTGCATCTAGATTAAGCTACAAAAAGTGTCATAATTGATTAATAATACCTACCATGGGGTTTATCAGTTTGGAGTCCTCTGATTGTAAGCAATAAAAAATATCACATAAATTGGCTTAGGGAGGGAGAAATAATTGTTAGATCTGGTACGCCCTTCAGAATGGGGAATGGGGAATGGGGAAAGAGACTTGGATTCTTGAAAAGAGACTCCAAGCCTTCAGTGGCAACCCCATGGAGGAAATCACAGCTCACTGGAGAACATTCCTCATACCACAGCAAAAGAGCCTGGAAGAGCCTGTACTTTTCCACCAAGTGCCAATCAGTTTCCAACAAATTTAAAGAATCAGAGTAGCAAGGATCTAAGACCCAGGGTGCTCTCTCTGATAATCATGTGATATCATAGAAAGAGCATGGAACTTACAGTCAGTATGACCAGGATTAAAATCTTGGCTCTGCCACTAATTGTGAGATCACAGACGAGGTACCATATTCTTTGGAGCCTCTCATCTATAAAAGTGGGGATAATGACACCCACCCACAAGTTCTTGTGTGATTGAGTGAGATAATAGCACACATGGCGGGGCACCTGGGTGGCTTAGTCGGTTAAGCGTCCGACTTTCACTTAGGTCATGATCTCGCAGTTCGTGGGTTCGAGCCCCGCGTCGGGCTCTGTGCTGACTGCCAGCTCAGAGCCTGGAGCCTGTTTCAGTCTGTGACTCCCTCTCTCTCTGACTCTCCCCTGCTCACGCTGTCTCTCTCTCTATCTCCTAGAAATAAATAAAACATTAAAAAAAAAAAAACAGCACATATGGCAATACCTAACAGACACCTAATAATGAACAGAAATAACAAAGGTTGAGACTGCTCTGTGGCATGGAACACGCACTGGTGTGCTGGACCAGGAGCCACAAGTCCTACGCAGTCAGCAGGGTGATGTAGATGACAGTTAGGACCCTGGCATTTGGACCAGGGTGGCTGCCTTGGTTAGAATCTCAGCTCCACCATTTACTAACTGTGTGTGTGTGTGGGGGGGGGGATGTATTTGAATTTTATATGTTACATGAATTTNGCCAGCTCAGAGCCTGGAGCCTGTTTCAGTCTGTGACTCCCTCTCTCTCTGACTCTCTCCTGCTCACGCTGTCTCTCTCTCTATCTCCTAGAAATAAATAAAACATTAAAAAAAAAAAACAGCACATATGGCAATACCTAACAGACACCTAGTAATGAACAGAAATAACAAAGGTTGAGACTGCTCTGTGGCATGGAACACGCACTGGTGTGCTGGACCAGGAGCCACAAGTCCTACGCAGTCAGCAGGGTGATGTAGATGACAGTTAGGACCCTGGCATTTGGACCAGGGTGGCTGCCTTGGTTAGAATCTCAGCTCCACCATTTACTAACTGTGTGTGTGTGGGGGGGGGATGTATTTGAATTTTATATGTTACATGAATTTCAAAGTTACTTGAACATTCCATGTCTCAGTTTTTCTCTCTGTAAAATCAAGATAATAATAGTCCCTAATTCATAGTACTATTGTGAGAGTAGAATGAGTTCAACAGATGTAAAACACTCAGAACAGTGTCTGACACATTCACACTCAATAAATGTTAGCGATTATCACTAGTATTCATCCATCCAACATGCATTTGTTGTTCCAAGATTGGTTAGGTGCTAGAATGTATATGGTCTGCACAAATGTATATGGTCTGCTCTATGGAGGATCTCAACACAAACAGATAAACAGATTTTTTAAAATTACAAAATGAAATCATAATCACAGCAACAGAAGACTTGAAATACTATAGGAAACCAGAAGAGGGAGCCTAACATTGGAAGAAGGAGAGAAGTCTTCCCAAAAAAGGGAATATTGTAACCTTACCTTACTTTAATAAGCCATGTAAACAGGAAAGCCAAAGAGAATGGGGGAGGGAGACAAAGCAGCTGAAAAATTAAAAACATCCATACCTTAGAAACATCATGCCGAATGAAAGAAAATAAGAAGGAGATGCCGAGTGAAAGAAAATAAGAATGAGATTCATAACACTATACAATTTCTGAAATACAAAGACTGGCAGACAAAATGACAACCTAAATTTTGCAAAAGCACATACAAAAAATCAAAAATTCGCATGAAATATACTGAACGGGAGTGGAGAGAAGAAAATATAAAAGCATAAATAAAATTTAAAGAGAAAGAAAGCAAGATTATGAACACCCAATGGTAATGAATTATCATCAGCTGGGGGTGGGGGAGCAAAATATGAAGAAATTTGCCATGAATATTGCATCTGAAATTCTGGAAGGGTCAGATCACTGATGGTAAAATAAGGCACCACAGTGTTTGATCTGAGTTCTCGAAGGTAATGTTATGAGCAGTGCACACACATGCACAGACAGGCCCACTTGGGCCATCAGGACAGGGGTGCTTCAGGCCTCCGCCAGCCCACCCAGCCTGCTTATGCAATTATAAACTGGTGCCCCTTCCCCTGGACAAACTGGGTAGTAACAGAGCACACAGGTCAGCAAGAAGAGTGGAAGCTGGATGTTGGCACCACGAATGCCCTCAGCAGGGCACCCTGGTGCAGGATGCAGCTGTACAGCCCTACTAGAGGGTACTGAAGATCCAGCTTCCAGAAAATACTGAGCAGCCCTAAACCACACACAACACTAAAAAGCAAAGGCACAGAAGGTGCAGATGGCAAGAGCACCCTCTTCTGGCAAATCTGGGAGCACTGAGCCTCTGAGTGGGAAAGTCGCTAACCTCAGCCTCCCACATGAGAGCATTTCCTGCACTTGGGAAAGACTGTCTCTTGCAAAGGGAGATAACATCTCATCATCTTCAAATGGAATGTCTACAGTTCTTTTCTAGGAATGCCCAGGTTAGCACATGACTTTTTAAGTTCAAATCATTTTCCCTCTGGCCAAGACAATTTAACCCAAACACTGCCTTTCTTTCTCTGGCCTAGGATCTTTATGGAGAAGTTATACCCACATTCTAAACTGAAGACTGGGTGGATGTTAACATGTGGCAAAGGGAGAAGAGGGTAATGAAAGATGAGATATGGAAGAGTTAAAGGAATAAACAGCCTGAAGTGGTAAAGAACAAATCCTAATCAAAGTGGTTTCTTTACTTAATATAAAAAATTAAAAAATGAAAAGGACTTTTACATCCATAAGTTAGTGGGATCTTCACAACAATCCTGTAGAATCAATATTAAAATCATGAGTAGTGCTGGAGGAGGAAGAAGGGATATCATGGGGGGGGGCGAGGGGGGGAGGGTTCAAGTCTCCAGGTAGGGAGGCCAAGGCTGGCTCCTTACCAGAGGAGAAAGCATTTTTAACTGTAGAAGGACATAGCATGGTAGTCGGGTTGCAGACTTTGCAGACAAATGGATCTGGATTCCAGCCAGCTAGAGGGGATTTGAAAAGTCCATTAGCCATTCTAAGCTTATTTTCTCATTTGCAAAAGGGGATGTAATAATACCACATCATAGGGTTACTATGAGGGATAAATGTTTACAAAGTACTTAACAAAATGCCTATCACATAGTAACCATTCAATAAATAGAAGCTACTCTTCATTCGTGTATTCAATTAATAATACTGATGCCTAATTGGAGGCAAGATGGCGGAGAAGTAAGGAGCTCCGGACATTTCGCCTGCACCCATCTCTCAAACAGAGAAGGCCTAAAGTCGTAGGACACTGAGCCACAGGAGTTTGGGAAGAGAAAGACACAGAGTACACTGGGAAGGAAACCTCATAAGTGCGTGAGTGCGAACTGGGGAAGATAAAAGCGGGACGGGACCCAGAGATACGGAGGGAGGGAAGGGACCCCGGCTTGCGTGCAGCTGCGGTGAGTGAGAAACCGGCGAGTGGTGGCGAGCTGCCGCGAGTCCAGGGGAAAGGAAAGCAAAGCTGAGATTGCTCATAGAACCGTCCCTGGAGAAGAGAAAAAACCTCAGATTGTAAAGACAGTGTTTTTTAGCTCTGGCTGGGGTGCTGACTTTAAACTAGGTGCCCTGGTCCCAGAAGGCGCCAGGAAAAACTGAACTGCTGTGCACCCAGCACCACCCATGGCGGCGGCGGCCCCGGTGAACCGGCAGCAATGCCTGCGGAGGTGGTCCCGGCGCCGGTGAAGCGGCAGAAGCGAGCAACAGCGGCCTGCTGAAGCGGCGGCGGCAGCGGCGACCCGGTGAAGCGGTGCCAGCGCCCCGTAAAGCGGCAGCAGCGCGTGACAGTGGCCCACTGAAACAGTGGCGGAGCGCTGCATCGACGAGGACTCTACGGACCTGAAGTTGCTACGTTCCCCGAATGCACTGGGTTGTATCCCTGCTTGACCCCGGCAGATCTGAGGCTGCGACACTTCCCCCACCCCCAACTCAACCCCCAGGCAACAGGGAAGCAGCGACCTGCGGGCCTATTCAGGGCAGAGTAACAAAGCCTGCGGACTGGGACCTGGAAACAGGCGAGGTGTGGGGCATAGAACTCAGCTCACCTTGGCCACATCCTCAGCACAGGGAGATCGGACCGAAGAAGTGAATTGCAACGCTTGGTTGAGAAGGGACTGGGGCGATGCCATTCTTCTCCCAACAACCACCAAGGAGGGCCCTAAGGGAGGCCAGCGGACACAGTGGAGACAAGATCTGCCTACACCAAACCACGCCCATCCCCCTCCAGATAGCTGTTTTGTTGTTGTAGCTGTTTTTACCTGAGCCTGGGTTTGCGTGTTTATTGGTTTTGTCTGTGTGTTTGTGTACCTGTGTTCCCTCTGTGGTTGTCTGTTATCTTTTTCCAGGGCTGCCTCAAGAAATAAGCCAAACTACACATGGTGGAGAGTCCCAAATACCACTACCAGTAGGGAAACAAAATAATCAAATGCTCAACAAAAGAAGCCAAGAGACACCATCCAAAGAACACTTCCTGAACACACAGGCCCTGAAAAGTCAAAAGAGCCCTCTCTAATACAGCAGAACTCGCAGGGGACGTGTGTACAATAGCTTTTAAAATTAACAAAAGATAGAAAGCTAACCAAAATGATGAAATGGAAGAACTCTCCTCCAAAGAAACTCCAGGAAGAAATGACAGCTAAATAGCTGCTCAAAACAGACAGNAGTATCACCATCTGAGACTTTAGCCTCCACTACAAAGCTGTCATCATCAAGACAGTATCGTATTGGGACAAAAACAGACACATAGACCAATGGAATAGAATTGAGAACTCAGAGCTGGACCCAAAATATACAGCCAACTAATCTTTGACAAAGCAGGAAAGAATATCCAATGGAAAAAAGACAGNTAAAAAAAAGAATTCTAGTTTATAATTAAAAAAAATATATTACTGATGTTTTTTTGAGTCAATGACTGATCCAAGCCCAGGTTACAATGTTTGGCCAAAAAACAGACATGGTAATTGTCCTCATGAAACATACAGTATTGTGGGGTACACAGGCAAAAATAGAATAATTGCCAAAATAGGTATTAATCATAAATCATCTAAGTCACTCTATCCTACCACCTTTTCACTGTCTCTCATGTCTCATGTCCTTCCTTCTTTAGCTTACCTTCCATGGTCAGTCATCATTGCAATCATTTGGGAACACACCTTCAACACCTTTGTCCCTCTCTTGCTTTGTCTTATTCACCTGGTTAAAGCATAGCTCTAATTCAGTCCAACCCGCTGGACCCTCTGCAGTGTCACCCATTCAACTAACAGAAACTCAGGCTACCATGTTGGCCATGTTGGCTGGTCTCACATTATTCCCTCACCGTCCCAAAGCCCCTGCTGCTATCTGGCAATTACAGTGCATTTCCTCCATCCATCAACTTACTTAGCCAACTATTCCACCCATCTCTTCTCTCCTCCAACCTCTCACACTACTGCCACAGCCTTACTCACAGCTAGAGAATCTGGTTATTTCACAGAGAAAATTAGAAAGAACTGCAATTTTTCTTAACCAGATCTTACCCGCCTGCCTGATTCTCTGTCCATCTACTCCTACTGTCCCTCCCACGGCCAGGCTCCTATTTAAAGCTAACCTCTCTATTTCCACACCAAATCCCATCTCTTTTCGCCTAGTCAAGAACACTGTTCTCTGTAGTTTCTCCTTACTTTCTTGCAGCTTCCCCCTTTATCCTGGACCATTCCCATCAGCATCCAAATGTGCTATTCTTTCTCCCACTATTAATATAACACACACACACACACACACACACACACACACACACACACACAATCCTTACCGGCCCATCCCTTTTCTTTTCTTCACAGCAAAACTCACGAAAGAGTTGTCTAAACTCACTGAGTCTAAATGTTTTCTTCCCATTCTCACTTAAATCTACTCCAAACAAGCTTTTGTCAGAATTGCTTTCCTCAAGATCACCAATAACTTCATGTAGCTAATTTCAGTGTTCGGTCATCAGTCCTGATCTTACTTCACCTTTCATTAGCACTTAACACAGTTGGGGATTCTTATACCTCACTTTCTTCATTTGGCCTCTAGTTGCCTGGTTTTTCTCTGACTAGCTGCTCAACCTGCTTCACTGGTTCCTCCATATGCCCCTGACCTCTAAGTGAAAGAGAGTCCTAGGGATCAGTCCTAGAATCTCTATTTTTATCCCTAAGCATGTGTGGCTTTAATACCATTTAATAACATAGATGCCCATGAGTTCCAAACTTATATATCTAACCCAGATTTCTCCCATTTTGTCCCAGATTCTTATACTCAACAATTACTCTACAACTCTACTTGAGTATCTAATGGATATTTCAAATTTAACATAAACATTACAAATCCCCAGATACTCCTCCTAAAATCTGTTCCTCCTGCACCATTTCTGATCTCATTTTAACAGTGAATCCATGTTTCCAGTTTCTCAGATCCAACACATTGGGGTCACCCTTAATTCTTATATTTCCCCCACATCCAAAAGTCAGCAAATCTGCTCAGGGGCAGTCTCTTCTTTTGCTTGTATCCTCAAGATTTTTCCTGAATTCTATTGCTTCCCACAATTTCCTCTGTTATGACCCTGATTTCAGCCAAGCTACCATCACATTTCCTCCTATATCTTTGCAATAATTGCCTAACTTGTGTCCATGCTTCTGTATGTATCCTCCTACAAGCTATTTCCCACACAGGAACCAGAGAATCATGTTAAAACAAGTCAGATCTTGTCTCCCTCTCTCTACTTGAAATGTTCCAATGGGTCCTAAGCCAAGCTCTTTACCACATGCTCCAGGGCCACAAGGCTGACCCATCACCTATCTGACTCCAAACCCCCCACCCTCCCTCTCCCACACTCTATTCCAGCCATCTTGGCCTCCTTGCAACATTTCTAACATGCCAAACTTGCCTCTGCCTCTGGATCCTCACCCTGGCTGTATTCCCTCTGCCTGGAATTATCTTCTCCCAGATATTGGTCATCCTCACTCCCTCACTTCCTGTAGATCTTTATTCAAATGCTGACTTCTCACTGAGGCTTGTCCTGTACACCCTATCTAAAGTTCACCCTCCCATACATGCATTTCTTATCTTCTGTCCTTGCCTTTTCTTTTCCTCCTTAGCAGGAGGAAAATCACTATAATTTGCTATATATTTATTTGAATTAAACTATGAGCTTGATGAAGACAAGGATTCTTGTCTGTTTCCCTTCTTACCATCTACCTGGATCCTAGAACAGTGTCTACTACACAGCAAGATAATGAATGAATGAATGAATGAATGAGGAAACTGAGTTTCCAGAAACTTCACTAATTTATCCCAATAACAAATGTGACAACTAGTAAGTGTCACAGCTAGAACTCAAGCCTCTTCTAGGATGCCCATGTTTTCCAGATGGCGACCAGTCCAAGCCAGGATAGAAAATCCTCCATTCCTGTTTGGAAGAGGCCATTCAGGATTCCCATTCTTCCTGAGTTCTCATAAAATATTTATAATCCTATGAAATAAGTTTTCCCAGTGCTCCTGCTAGGGCTTAACATTCATCTTTAATTTAGTCGATCCAAACAAACAGAACAGAAGAAGAGTTGCTGCTCTGTGAATAAAAAAACACATAAACAGCTTCCTAAATTCCAAGTTGCAATTAGCAATTCCAGGGAGTATAGTGATTTTATATACACTAAGATAGCCATTACCATCCCTGCTATAAGTATTACACCCACAGAGAAGACCAGGCCTTACCTCAGTTCACAGGGCCGCTGGGAAATGAAGACCTATTCATGGAAATTGAACTTGATATAACCCTCCCCTTCAAGGCACCATTATCTAGAAATTCAGTGTCCTGATTGGCCTGGGAATTTTATATTAAACTGATAAAATTTCCACATTTGCTGAGCACTAAACTATATGCAAAGTAGTCTATTCTGTTGAGAGATGGGTATACGATACAAATAGGAAAATAATACCATTTTGAAATATGTGTTGAATGAAGAGCTTTATAATCAGTATATCATTTAATCCTTGCAGTAACTCAGCAACATGGTATAATGTCCACACTGTGACTAGGAGGTGGGTTAGCTCATCTTCCTATGGCCATTGACAAATACCACGGTGGAAATTCCAATCCAAGTCCCTCTGACTCCAGGTGTCTTTACCCAGTGTGTCAGACCAACTTCAGTTAAGATGATTAAGAAGTTAAGAGGGGGGAAGATTCAGACTCACCCCTTCTTCCCAGAAGCTGAGATTTTCAACAGAAAAACATCTAACTCTGATTTTTCGCGTGTGCTGATCACTATAATCATACTCATTAGGGAAAAATGTATCCTCTATGTATAAGACATAGGAATTATGTTTGAATTATAGGTGAAGTTAAAAGACTGATATGAGGCAAAGGGAATTCCAAGGGGAAGGAACTTAACCTGAAAAAAGACAAAATCTTGAGTCGACTGAGGCAATGATCTTCATATATACAAGACTGACAGTACATTAACATCCTCACTCTGCAGAAGAGATCGGTAACTATACCCTAACAGGAGGACCCTCACACTAAACTCCCACACATGCCATTCGTTTGGACTTGTTAAAAGAATAAAGAGAGCATCAGCCCTTAAAGTTCTCTCCCTTTGACCTGAAGACTTCCATCTTTTTGTCTTAAGATCTGAACTTCCAGATAGTCAATGGGTTAACAACTTGCATCTAAAAGCTAAAAGCCTCTAGGAAAATTACAATCGATAAATCACTCTGTATTGATTTACTCTGATGGCTTCCTTCTAACCCAGCTGAGAGCTAGCATCTGATGCACAGAGTATTGATGCGGAGGAAGGAGGGGGAAGGAAGAGAAAGAAGTAATTGTAGAACCTGAAATAGACCCCAAAGGGGCAGGTCTGAGTGAAGTCCTGAGGCTGAGCTGTCTGTTTGTTAGAGCTTAGACACAGGAAAGATGAGGCCAATAATAGGAAAAAGGAATCATTACAAAGAACTGAAACCCAATTCAAACTGGCCTAAGCAATTTAGGGAAAGGATTATATCATGTCTCTGGACTAAATTGTAAAACAGCTAAACATGTAGGCTTTGTCACCACTTTGTCTGAGTTCAGATCCCTGCTCAAATCTTTTCTCCCTATAGGACCTTGAGCATGTGTTACCTAACTTCTCTGGGACTTACTTCCCTCATTTGGGTAAGGCCATGATGATAAATTCATGCCTACTTCATTGATTCATTGTGGGGATTGAGTAAATCAACACATGTGTTATGGGTTGAATTATACCACCCAAGAAAGATACATTGAGTGCTAACCCTCAGTACCTCAGAATGTGACCTTATATGGAAACAGGATCTTTGCAAATGTAATCAGTTAAGAGGAGGTCATACCAGAGTAGAGGGGACCCTTTATCCAATGTGACTGCTATCCTTCTAGAAGGGGAAAAGGGGTGCGGGGAGCACAAACACAGGGGGGAGCATGGGCTCTTGGAGGCAGGACGTGACACAGCTGCCAGACCAGGAACACCTGGAGTTGCCAGAACCCTAAGAGGCAGGAAGGATCCTCTCCTTCAGATCAGAGGTGGCTGTTACTCTGGTTGGGCCGCCACAGTCAAACACCACGGACTCGGCAGCCAGAACAATGGAAATTTGGTTTTGATAGTTTGGAGGCTGGAAGTTCCAGATGAAGGTCCAGCAAGGGCTGTTTCTGGTGCGAGTTCTCCTCCTGGCTTGCAGGTGGCCCACATCTCACGGTGTCCTCAAGTGGCAGAGAGAGAGCTCGAGAGCTCTCTTATGTCTCTTCTTATAAGGACACTAGTACTATAAATCGAGGCCCAACTCTATGATCTTATTTAACCCTTATTACTTCCCTATAGGCCCTTACTCCAAATATAGTCATATTGGGGGTTAAAGACACAACATATAAATTGGAGGAGGAGCAATAATTCAGACTCTAATCAAGAGCATAGCCCTGAACCAAGAGCATGGCCTTGCCAACACCTTGAATCTGAATCTCCAGCCTCTAGAACTATGAGACAACATATTTTTGTTGTTTTCAACTGCTCAGACCACAGCACCTTGTTATGGCAGCCTTAGAAAATGCTTATGGGGAATATATAAGGAACTCATCAAACTACACGCCCGAAACACAAACAACCCAGTGAAGAAATGGGCAGAAGATATGAACAGACACTTCTCCAAAGAGGACATCCAGATGGCCAACAGACACATGAAACGATGCTCAGCATCCCTCCTCATCAGGGAAATACAAATCAAAACCACACTGAGATACCACCTCACGCCAGTCAGAGTGGCTAAAATGAGCAAATCAGAGAACTCTAGATGCTGGCGAGGATGTGGAGAAACGGGCACCCTCCTACACTGTTGGTGGGAATGTAAACTGGTACAGCCCCTCTGGAAAACAGTGTGGAGGTTCCTCAGGAAACTAACAATAGAACTCCCCTATGACCCAGCAATAGCACTGCTAGGAATTTACCCAAGGGATACAGAAATGCTGAGGCATAGGAGCACATGTACCCCAATGTTCATAGCAGCACTCTCCACAATAGCTAAAACATGGAAAGAGCCTAAGTGTCCATCAACAGATGAATGGATCAAGAAGATGTGGTTTATCTATACCATGGAATACTACATGGCAATGAGAAAGAATGAAATCTGGCCATGTGTAGCAACATGGATGGACCTTGAGGGTGTTATGCTGAGCGAAATAAGTCAGGCAGAGAAGGACAAATATCATATGTTTGCACGTATAGGAGGATTAGGAGGAACTTGACGGAGGAACAAGGGGGAGAAGAAGGGCGGAAATGGTGGGGGAAAGGGAGAGAAGCAAACCATGAGAGACTCTTGAATGCTGACAAAAACTGAGGACTGATGGATGTGGGGGGAGGGGGGATGGGCATGGAGGAGGACACTTGTGGGGATGAGCACTGAGTGTTATGTGGAAACTAATTTGACAATAAACTATTAAAAAAAAAAATGCTTATGGGGCACCTGGGTGGCTCAGTCAGTTGAGCGACAGACTTCAACTCAGGTCATGATCTTGTGGTTCCTGGGCTCAAGCCCTGTATGGGGCTCTCTACTGACAGCTTGGAGCCTGGAGCCTGCTTCGGATTCTGTGTCTCCCTCTCTCTCTGCCCCTCCCCAACTCATGCTCAGCCTCTCTTGTTCTCAAAAATAAACAAATACTAAAAAAAAATAAGAAGAAAAGAGAAAAAAAATGCTTACACCACGTGGAATGCTGACACCAGTGCCTGGTATCTAGTATTTAAGACATGCTGGGTGTTGTTATTACAGCTCAGATGCTATTCAACCCAGGTCCTCAGGAACTTCAGCTCTTCATCTCTGTTTTGCTCACCTCTGTACTCGCTTACCCTCAGGAGCCCTCATGCTGACTCACCCTCCTGGCGGTCCCTGGGACTCCAGTCTTCTAGGCCCCAGCCTAGCAGCTCGGCAGAGAGGCCGTCTGTTTCCTAGTGGCTCTGGCGAAGTCCTGGGACGGAATCTCTTTGGCCTGGAGGAGCTCGCGTGCCCATCCCTGAACCGATCACGCAGCCAGAGGGTGCAGTGCTTTGGCCAGAGGTGCCCACCTTGCTGCCTCGGCCTGAGTCAGCTCCACTTGAACCGCATGAACCCAGAATGGAGACAGTGGTTTGGAAATGGAAAATCAGGCTGCTAGTCCCAGAAGAGGTACCAGGATGTGGAGGAGACATAAACAACAGATAATCACCACGTGGGATTTCAGCAACCTGAGGTTTGTAAACATCCCTGAAGTTTTCACTATGTTCATGGTACTATACTAGTAAGAATTACTGGCAATAGACAACNAGAATCACATCTGTACCATCTGTTAGCTTTGTGATCATGGGCAAGTTAGTTGACTTCTCTGTGCCTGTTTGCTCTTTCTTAAAAGAGGGATAATAACAGTCCCTCTTTCATAGGATCATCATGTGGACTGAAATGAGATAATTGGTCGAAAGTACTTAAAACAGTGCCTGACAAATACCAGGTATGAAAAAAATATGATTGCTACTGTTAAGTTTTGCCAGAGGGAAATTACCTAAAGGGGCTGTGCAACTGGCCTGAGGACACGTAACTAAAATGGAGAGTCTCATGCCTTTTCAGGCCACAGTGGAAGGAGGGTGTTCACAGGGACAACATGGTACTTCTCGCAGCCATCAGATGATCATGACAGAGGGATTTCTGGAGGATATCGCAGATCGATATCTAAAGGCTCTGATATCTTGTTGAGTAAGGAGCTCTTTGGTAAATCTATAAAGTTTAAAGCTATAGACAGTCTGTCCACAAAATGCATACACGTGAAAAACAAAAACCTACAACCAAGTTCCCAGGATTCTCAGATCCCTGAAGTTCGCCTCCCCAGCCAGGGGAGCCAGTGATAAGAATTCCTACCCTGGATGACCTAGCGCAAACCCCACACCGTTTTTATTTAGAAAGAAATCTCCCAAACAGGGTGTGGCGGCAGATCTCGCTTCTGTTTGTGATTCATGAAGTCTGCTGTGTGATACAAGAATGTAACTTGGTAACAGCCTTCGCAAGAGATTCTGATTCAGGGAGCCACCATATTTTGAGAATTATAGGTTTATAGGACTCGCCCAACGTCACTTGGGTAAAATGAGATCAGTGCAAGATTGGCGGGAAGAAATGACTCCACCTGAGGGGTCCCGACTCCAGTCCATGTTCTTTCCACCTTTCACACAGCGTAGAAATATTTTCAAATTAATTAAATTTTGAAAACTTTTCAAAGTTACTCTGCAAAGAAAACAATTCTGCAGAGAAAAAGAAATTTAGAAGGGAAACCACCAAGATCTTGGTAGTGGGGGCTCTGAGAAAATGGGGTGTACCCTTTTCTTTTTTACTTACTTTTTAATATTCTTCCAACTTTTCTACAATAAATATGCTTTCCATATGAGATCTTTGAAAGTAACTCTTCATTTAATATGTATATGTTCATATTTTGGTTTCCTGGGCATTTGACTTAAAATATTGGGGCACCTGGGTGGCTCAGTCGGTTAAGCAGACGACTTTGGGTCAGGTCATGATCTTAGGGTTCAGGATTTCGAGCCCTGCATCAGACTCTGTGTTGACAGCTCAGAGCCTGGAGCCCGCTTCAGATTCTGTGTCTCCCTCTCTCTCTGCCCCTTCCTTGCTCATGCTCTCTCTGTGTCTCTCAATAATAAATAAACATTTTTTAAAAAGTTTAAAACAAAACAAAATAAAATATTAACCCACTTAATTTATATTTTGTTTTACTTTTTACTTTAAAGAAAATGAGGAACTGAAATGAATTTACTTGAAAGTGAACCAAAACAAAGATGGGAAAGAAAACAGTGGTATTTGATTAGCAAGTTCGTGAAGAATTGCAGACACAGACCTACAATTTTTAGACTTCTCTATTGAACTTGAAGAGAAAAAGAAATTAATAGTGCAGCCTTGGATGATTTAATAAAGCATGTGTTTTCATATCTTTGGTGCTTTTATAAGAATGCCATTAGGAAGAAGGAGGTCAGGAAGACAGAAAAATGTCTGTATCCTGGGAGTGTGATAACAAAAGACTAATGATGGAGCCCTACATGTGTCTAATACTTACCAGTCCTCAAAGCCCATTTATAATAATTAGCAATTGGAAAGAACCCAAATGGTCAACAATAGGGCAATGGCTAAATAAACAGTGGTCGATTAACTCAGATGGAATACTTCATAAAGAGAGACAATGGTGAACTCCCAGACTCGCTGATTCTGGAAATGTCTGTATGACCTCATGTTAACTAAGAAAAAAAATGAAACACAAAGTGGTGCCTGGGGACTCCCACAAGGCATTTTAAAAGGCCTATCGCATTAGCTTTTTGCACAAGATGGAGAAATGAGGGCTTCATTGTTAGAGAAAAGAACTAATGTCCAATTTCAGTTCCATCAGAAACTAGCTGAGTAGCAAAAGAGAGCTTACAGGCAATCCTCTATTTGTGTAGTAATGCATTTCTGTCTCTAAAATTTTTCAAAAGGCTGAGTTGGGAAATTAACTTGCCTGTCATAAAGAGGATTCTCTTCTCCAAGATGAAAACAATATGTAAAATCTCAAATATATCAAGCCTTCTTAAGATGATCTCTCTGGCTTTATTTCTAACAATTCATATCATCTTTAATCCCACTCTTCTTTCCAGCTGAACTTGGTATCTGAGGACTTAAGTCCAAAGAGAGTTCGCTATTTTTGGCATCCCCAACCAATTTCATTGTAGTCTCAGTATGCATTGAGTATTAAATATGAAGTTCATTATCACCAATATTAGGACCGAACTTTTTCAAGTTTCTACACAAACCAGCAAACCATGAGTCAGGCATGAGAATCTTGGCATTGTTTGACATTTTTGTCTCTGAGATTCAGTGAAGAACAAATTTGGATAGTGTAAGAACTTTTAATACAATGCCTGTCACATAATTATTATTAGTAGATGGTTACTGAATCTCATTTTGGATGATAGTGTGAAGATTAGTGACAAACAATGGTCCAGACTGACTACTATTTTAAAAATAGAATAGTGTTTGCCTGAAAAAAGTTCCCTGCTAACACACATCAGGGCTCCTGGCTTTGTTCACCATAAGATTTTTATCTGTGTCAAGTGGTGATACAGAAGGTCAGACCATCAAATGTGTGAAAGGCAAAAAGCCAAGATGGGGAGCAAATATCTTGGATGATGGGACAAAAATCTAGAATAATCTTGCTAGGTTCTGAGGTAAGGTTTATACAAACCAAGATGGAAATTGATGAGGGGAATGGAAGACCTTCCACTTAACATTCAAAAAGATGAATTGTCCAAAAACAGGTTGGAGAAAAAAATAACTTAACCTCGCAGGTGTAGAAGGGATTTAGGGTCTTTGGCTAGTGGACTTCAGAAGTCCACTGTGAGTCAGTGTTACAGTCTGACTCCACAGAAAGCATATATGTATTTAGAATGAGGGGCAAGGATGCATTGAGAGCTTTGAGTTTAGTTCTCTTAAACTTACTTTAGGGGTGGCTGAGTTAAGCATCTGACTCTTGATGTCAGCTCAGATCATAATCTCACAGTTCATGAGATCGAGCCCCATCAGCCTCTGTGCTGAGTGTGGAGCCTTCTTAGGATTCTCTCACCCTCTCTCTCTCTGCCCCTCCCCTGCTCATGCATACACACACACACTCTCTCTCTCAAAATAAATAATAAATATTTTTTTAAAACTTACTTTAAAAAGGAAATAAGCAGGATAGGATTTGTGTTTGGAAAAGAACAACCAAGATAACCAATGAGAGGACTCGTGCCTTTATCATCTGCAGAATATTTGAAGTATCTGGTCAAAAGAAAATACTCTAGGGGATATAATAGCCTACTTGAAATACTACCAGCTATAGATAAAGAATTAATATTTACCGTATGGCCCATCAGGGTAGGATCAAAAGTGGAGTGAGAAGACCCAAAGGATACAGGAGTGCTGATGCACAGGGGCACATGTACCCCAATGTTCATAGCAGCACTCTCCACAATAGCTAAAACATGGAAAGAGCCTAAGTGTCCATCAACAGATGAATGGATCAAGAAGATGTGGTTTATCTATACCATGGAATACTACATGGCAATGAGAAACAATGAAATCTGGCCATGTGTAGCAACGTGGATGGACCTTGAGGGTGTGATGCTTAGCGAAATAAGTCAGGCAAAGAAGGACAAATATATGTTTGCACATATAGGAGGATTAGGAGGAACTTAACGGAGGACCATGGGGGAGAAGAAGGGAGGAAATGGTGGGGGAAAGGGAGAGAGGCAAACCATGAGAGACTCTTGAATGCTGAGAACAAACTGAGGACTGATGGATGTGGGGGGAGAGGGGAGGTGATGGGCATTGGAGGAGGGCACTTGTGGGGATGAGCACTGCGTGCTACATGGAAACCAACTTGACAATAAACTATTTGTAAAAAAAAAAAAAAAGGTGGAGTGAGAAAGAAGACTCAACTGATCAGAAGTTTCCAGAAATGAATCACATTGGAAATTTACCTTCAGTGGAGGTGTTTGAGTAGAGACAGGAGAATCACCGGCTGGAAAGTAGTAGAAATTCCACAAGCATACAGTGATGAGGAGGCAGATGCCCTTATAAAAACAACTTCTAACCTTGTTCCCTGTTCTAATTTTGTGTCTCTGGCCATTTGAATTTAAGTATGTGGAAATAAGTGTGTGCAAGGCTAAAATTGAAAGCACACAGAGAAAGATGTGAACCATTGGCAGTTTAATGTAATTTATTTAGTTTTCTTCTTCTTTTATCCATACTCCCTTCCTCATATCATGTAAGAAGTGTGCATGTGTATGTGATGTGTGTATGTGTGTGTGTGTGAAAATAATAACCGAGACCAAAATATATATAAATTAGAGAAGGCCAGTTCTGAGAGCAAAAAGCAAACAACTATATTAAAATGAAGGTCACTTAGGTTCTGTGCAGTCACCAAATAAACTATGAATTTGGCACTGAGCTTCCTGGTTGCCAAAGCAAAAAGGGGAAAGTAATCAGTCCCATGATTCTTGAGGTTCACAAGAAAAAAACCTATCAGATCTTCAGGGTAAACAAAATTTCTTCTGGCACTAAGTCCTGAAGA
Source organism: Crocuta crocuta (assembly GCF_008692635.1). Lineage (NCBI taxonomy): Eukaryota > Metazoa > Chordata > Mammalia > Carnivora > Hyaenidae > Crocuta > Crocuta crocuta. The sequence goes on from NW_027536465.1 coordinate 44,965, forward strand.
GAATAGGTCTTATAGGGACACTGATTAATGTCAAACCCAGTGTCTTTTAGGAAGTCCCTGCAGGAAACAGAATAATGTGAGCCTTACAGCTGTTTTTGGCTGTTTCTAAAAGACCAAGAGTGTGACTAAAGGGCACAGTGCAGCACAAACAACTCTCTTCAGAACTGGAAAACATGGTTTGAATTTTTTACAGTCTAGGTAACCTAAAAATTAGTTATATCTAAACTGTATTTTAAGAATGGGATGGATGATATAGATTTCGGGCAATCCTTTATATGCATTACTTCTCTAAACCAATTAGAAAGATTGAACTTATTCTCTGTGATAAAGGGCCAACCCTTTTTAAGTTTATAAGCATCTCCTTTTTTAACTCTTTTCCTTAATGCCCAGCTTATTATTCAGGGCCCCTGTCTTCTGCCAGGGATACTTACTGTCCCCAAACTCTCACCTACAGCCTCTATATACAGCTCACTTCTCCTTCTGTGGCGCTAGACAGCTTGTGTGACACGTATCTTCCCACTGGGAACTAAATTAAGACATCAAAATCTTGTCACATCAGGCACTTAATCGCTAGTTGTTTGCTAGCACTGTTCATTGGGATGAATGCAAATTCTGATCCGGAAAGAGAGCTGCCAGTTCCCATTAACGGTAGAAGTCAGTTCAAATACCCTGACTGTGGCTAAGGGTGGAAAGCTGATAGACAAAGGGTTAATGAGATTTTGCCCACACCTTGAACTAGCATATCCTGATTTAAGGACTGGTGATCCTTCTCATCAATGTCCTACTGACCACTATGTATGGGTACAGCTAAACAGGAGACCTGAAGTGGG
>NW_027536465.1:45813-82400 GCF_008692635.1 Crocuta crocuta
AACCACACCCGGTCACTCTCTGACACTCTCTCATCGACTTTTCTTTCTAATATTAAAGTTCTCTTTCCTTTCTTTATTGATTTCTTCCTCCTCCAACTAGAATGTAAAATCTTTAAGTGCAAGGACCTTGAATCTTTGCTGTCTCCAAGGCCTAGAACAATACTTAACATTTAGTAGACACTCAATTAATATGTACTGGGCTGCCAGGGTGAATAACTGAGGAACTTTGACATTTACCAACCAGCTTAGTGAGGGGGTAAATCATTTTTCCTCTATGGGCTTTTGTTTCCTCCTCTTTATCTTTTTGAATGTTCTTTATTTTTTTTACTTTATTTTTTGAGAGAGAGAACAGAGCAGGGGACGGGCAGAGAGAGGAGGACAGAGGAATTGAAGCAGGCTGTATGATGACAGGCTGACTGCAGCAAGCCCGATGCAGGGTTTGAACTCATGAACCGTGAGATCATAACCTGAGCCAAACTCAGATATTCAGCTGGCTGAGCCACTCAGGCGCCCTCTGTTTCCTCCTCTTTAAAACGGGGTTTGGGGGGGTGCCTGGGTGGCTCAGTCGGTTAAGTGTCCAGCTTTGGCTCAGGTCATGATCTCAGTTTGTGGGTTCAAGCCCTGCTTTGGGCTCTGTGCTGACAGCTCAGAGCCTGGAGCCTGCTTCAGATTCTGTGTCTCCCTCTCTCTCTGACCCTCCCCTGCTCTCTCTCTCTCTCTCTCAGAAATAAATAAAACATTAAATTTTTTTTTTTAAATAAAGAAGGGGTTTGGGCTAGTGCGGCTGAGATTGGCAGCTATACACCAATCTGTGTTCTCCCTTCTTCTGTGTTGTGTGGTGGGGGAACTAACTAAGCACATGGCTGCCCAGAGGTTGGGTGGCCATGTGGCTAAGCTCCTGTCACTGGAATGTGAGTGGAAGTGATGTGCGCATTTCGTGCTGTAGCTTTTAAGACAATAGAGGTGCTTCCTCCATATTGTCTTTTCTCCTTTCCTGCCAACTGCCAACTGTGTCTAGCAGCCATCCAGCCTGCCCAGGGGCAGTGAGGACACCCAGGAGGACGCTAGAGCTGTCCAGCCAGTCTGGGCACCTGCTAGCCTGGACGGAGCTCAACTACTCACCTCAAAGAGAAAAACAAGCCATTGTACTTGCGGGGGGCGGTCTCTTTGCCAAAGCAGCTTAACACCCATAATGAGTACAGCCAGATAATCTCTGAAAACCCGCTCCTGCTCCAAAGAGTTTGATTGGTGACTGATTTCATCACATATAGTCACTTGCCATCACATATAGTCACATATAGTCACTGGCCACAGAAAGCTGTGTTCTTGGGGCACATCATCATGTAGAAAAGGTACACTTAAAATTTGATCTTAAGATTTTTCTCTATTTATAGGAACGTGAGTTTCTTGGAGACAAAATTTAGTTTACACCTTTGAAACAACCACCTGGACCAGCTGAATGGAATAAGGGTCAAACACTTGGCGTCCTTATAAATCACAAGCAGTACAGTAGCAATAATCCAATAAATCACTATGGTTTTGTGAAGAGAATGCTACATGTTCCATCGTGGCTCAGAGAATGTTCTAGCAAGTGTTCTTCCCAAACTGTGGCAAGTATGCCAGAAACAAGAGATGAGATGTTTTAGGCGGGACACAAACTTTTTAACTTAATTGCTATGTGTTACTTTTTTAAGTTTACCTATTTATTTTGAGAGGAAGGGAGAGAGAGAGAGAGAGCACAAGCTGGGAGAGGCAGAGAGAGGGGAGAGAGAGAGAGAATCCTAAGCAGGTTCTGTGATGTTGGTGCAGAGCCCGACATGGGGCTCAATCTCATGAACCTCGAGGTCATGACCTGAACTGAAATCAAGATTTGGTCATCTAATCGACTGAACCACCCAGGCACCCCTAGCTATGTGTTATTTTAATGCATATTTCATGTGCCTTCTATTTATGGCAAGCAACTGTGCTTCTCAACGGGATAACACCGTTTTCCTCAAAAACTAATTTAGGTAAATAAAAGAGGAGTCCGTTTAGAGAGAAACATGATTAGCATAGGAAATGACAGAAATTGTGAAGGTGGTGTGCAAACAGCTGAACCAGGGAAACGCTACAATAACTACATAGGAGACTGAGAGTACATCACGATATTCGTGATGTGCGGGGATGAAATCATTGCCCTCAAGTGACATTGGTCAACCAAATCAACAGACTAATCGATTAACTCGAGTTGAGATAACTGACAACTAGCCCTCGTAGGCACCTTTATGTATGAAATACTTTTTCTCACGATCTCTCTTAATTTCATAATTGAACGTATTAAAATGTAAGATTAAAGCAGGTGGAAAATAACGCAGAGTTCTATCTTTTGAAAGGCTGATTGTATACTACGTTGTGTGGAGCAGTGATAAAGGAGAGTTCTTGTGGGCTTTAAGAGTGTAAGACCTACGCTCAGACTCCAGGTCCATTGCTTACAAACTGAGGGATCGACAACCCCCACAAACTGGGGGACTATTCTGAGTGAGAGGGGGCCTCTCACTCAACAGTTGCAGGTAAACCCTGGCTGGGCAGATGTAATGTGAGAGGCAGGGATGTAATGCTCAGGATACATCCATGAACAGACCAGCAAATGTGCTTGCCCTTGGGGAGCTTAGCTTCCAATGAGGGAGACATACACTAAACACAATAAATAGGTAAGTTATATAATGCTCTAGAAGGCAATAAGTACTCTCTAAAAAGTGGGGTAGCAGGGAAAAGAGGAAGGGAACGTTATAAAATAGAAGAGGAATCATGGCAGGATTCATGAGGAGGTGGCATTGGACAAAGACTTGAAAGAAGCTGGGGCATGAGCTAAGTGAGTGTCTGGGGAAAGAAGGACCCAGCAGGGGACTTCCTTAGTGCCTTGCTAGGGCAAGAATGAAGCTGAGACCATTGTCAAGGGGCCACCTCATTCATGTCCCTTCTCTCTGGGGGATCTTATCCTGGGTATTATCCAGTCTCTGAAAACCACTGATTTATATGTTTAGTTGGTTGTTTAAGGTGGAAGGGTAAATCCAGTCCCTGTTTCTCCAAAGTTCAGTTCTGAACACGTTGAGTCTGAGTGGTGTACTGGACAGCAAAGTAGAGACAGAGGGCTCACTCACATGCATCTCAGGTCCAGAGTTCCTTATTGGATGGGTCTGGAGTAAGGCCCAGGTGATGTGTTGCTGCTGGTCAGGTACCATTCCTTGAGAAATGCTGATATGCTATGATTTTTCCCCCCAGTCTGCCCAATGTTCTTTTTATAACAACATAGATCTGAGTGGTTCAGGAGTTAAGCATCTGACTCTTGATTTCAGCTCAGGTCATGATCTCACAGTCCACAAGGTCAAGCTCCTCATCAGGCCCTGCACTGACAATGCAGGAAGGAAGGAAGGAAGTGGGGAACGGAGGGAAAGAGAAGGGAAGGAAGGAAGGAAGAAAGGAAGGAAGGAAGGAAGGAAGGAAGGAAGGAAGATAGGAAGGAAGGAGGGAAGGAAGGGGGGAAGAGGGGGGAAGAGAAGGTAGAAGGAAGAAGGGAAGGAAGGAAAGTTACTTCCCTGGTAATAACCTGAGCTAGCTCCAGAGATCTGGAACTATGCCACTTTGCTTTCCCTTGCCAGTCTTTCCAGCCTCCCGCCCCACCCTCCCCCATATCCCTGAGCAGGCCCATTTGTGCAGCACCCGGCAAACACCATGTCCTGAGGGCCTTGTTGAATGCCTGTCCTTATGCTGCGTCGTCGTCCTAGAAGGCCCTTCTCCTACCACCATGATCTGCAAAAGCAAGTCCAAGTCGTCATTCCAGGCCCCTCTGTGAGCCCTTCCCTTCCCCTTCTGTTGGCTCCCATCCCTCTGTCACCACTTGGCGTAGAGTTTCTTTTTACTTCCAGTGGGAGGAGGAACATCTTTAATCCACCACTATAAGAAATAAGAAAGGAAAAGATTGATCAGCACAATGATAGAAAGAGCTCTGAATGTCAGATGGTTCATAAAACAACAAAAGTAAAGGACAAAATTAGAAAAAAATCTGCAACTAAGGCAATTAAAATAAGCTTATGTTAAAACCCTCAAATGTAGAAATTTGGGTTATGCTCCTTGGTTCATAGTACGTTATTTTTTCCCATCAATTAATGGAGTGGCCACCTAGTTTCTTAATTACTTATTTAACTTATCTATCTTCCCCCATTATAGTTGGAGCTCCTTGAGGGTTCTTTAATTATTGTTTAATTATTCTTCATTTAATCCCTTTAGCTTTGTTCCTTATTGGATGGAAAAGACCCCTGGGAACTTTTTTTCAACTTGCAGGGACAGTGTTAATTGCCATGATAAAGTGGGGACGAGGGGGGAGACACAGCATGTACAGGTCAAAGTTCACTAAAGCCTCAAACAGCACAGGCTCACACCAGCAAGAAGGGTCCCATGTCCCTTGTAATTTCCAAATGTCCCTCTAGACATCATGAAAGTGAAAAGCACGTTCCTCGTTATCTCCACTTAGAACCTGTTTCACAATAAACACAAAATTTTTTTGCACGGTTTTAACATACACTGAATTTTCCTGGATTGCACCTACCACATAAGTGGAGGAAAAGTTGGGCTTTGTTTTGCTGGGAACTTGACCAAGAAATGTTACCATTCGGAGAAATCATATAATCCGAAGCAACACTCTCATTGGACTTGAGCCCTCAGTACATGAAAATCACTCTCTGCCTTCAGAGCTGGTTATGCCATGAAAACCTACAGACACAGCGTCTATTTTATTACGTCGTCCCAGGCAGCTGTGCGTAAGCATTTGAACATTAAATGCTTCTTTTTTAAGTTACTTACATTCTATTTCTCCTTTCCTTTAGAGCTAGAGTGCTAGATGAGTCTTTGCTTTAAAACTATATTTGTAGGCATGTCATTCCGTTTTATTGCAGGACAGGAAAGGAGTTGCACTTAATTAGAAAGTGTTACCAAAGGGTCATTTTGTATGATAAGCTGTGACCACCATCTATAGAATCCTAAAATGGAATTGGAAGTCCTTGGCTCTGATGTCTCTGTCCAATCTCCATTCCAGGCTTCTTCCACCTCACCTTCTCCAGCCATGGGGACTCCCAGCTGCTCCAGAGCACACCATAGGCTCCTCCTTCACACATGCCCTAACTCTTTCCACCTGGAGCTTTTTTGCTCCTTCTATTGAGTTTCCACTGAGCCCTGCTCCACTCTAAAATCTTGTCCAGCCTCCTCTTCAGGGCTGTCCTGGGCCCATTGTTCATATCATTCTGTGTAAGCACCCTCATCCTGGCTATAATAACTAGCTTATAGGTCTTCCTGTCCCCCCAGTCTGGGGACTCTCAAGGGACAGCATGTTGGTTGAGGGCTTTGGCTTGGAGTCATCCAGCTGGATTCGAATTTACCTCTGACATGCTCTCCATGGGTGATCTTGACTGTGGACAATATAATTAACTTTTCTGAACATCAATGTTCTCATCCACATAGTAAAAGCAATCATGCTTACTTATCAGAGAGTTTGAAAGATTTAAATGAGATCGTGTATATACAGCAAGCACCTAGCCCAGTACCTGTCCCTGAAATAGTAGTTATTACTGTCATTGTTATTATCTTTCATTCCTTACACCTTGCATATAATATGGCATATAGTGGATGTTCAATAAGTGTTTGCTGAATGAATTAATTTTGTTCTAATATACTACTCCTCCAAAAATAACTTGTTTTTAAGAATCATTAATTGTGGGATACTTAACTTCAGCAAAAGCTATTGAGAGATTAGTCAGAAGATTTTTATCTCTCCAGTTACCCCGTGTAGACAATTCACCGAGCCAACCCCTCTCTGTGCCTCTCTTGACCATTTATAATTAATCTGGTTGGCCCAGATCTCAGATGAAGGGAATTAGCCAGAAAAATAGAGATGGTTGCTCTTTTTATCCAAGCCTCTGTGCCAGAATATAGATAATCCTTTTAAAGGGGAATTTTTAGACTCTGTGGGAAGACCTGTCTCATACTCTGTTCCAATTTAAAACAAGCACTGGAATTGGAAGGGAGTCAAGGACTCTGACATGGATGGGGGAATATGTGAGCAAGCTCTTTTCGTCCATAGAATTGGACAGAGGGAGTAGAGGGACTTCTTAACAATTCCAGAAGGAGCATTGAAGAAGGAAAGTGCACTCAATCACAAAAAAACAAAACAAAACAAAACAACAACAACAAAAAACCAGGGAGATTTTCCTAGTCCCCTCTGCACTGGCAATTACATTGATTCTTCACTCCCAAAAATATACAAAGAACTGAGGTATATGTTTGTATTAAGATCATTTTTTTTACACAATTACCCAGAAATGTCAAATAAAAGTTGGTGTTATTGAAATAATTCTTGTAGTCTATCTTAATAAGGCCTAGATTTTCAGAAACTTAGAGAGATCTAATTTTAAAAGACCCCTAAGTGATGATTTCTTTCTGTTATTGTCTTTATGTTTAAATGCCACCCAGACATCATTTCTGCAATTACCATTGCAAGTTTGATAAGAATGGGTTTTCTGGGAAAACCATTCGGAAGCTGATTAATTTTTCAGATGTTCTTGACCAGCACTTTGGTTAATTGACAGCATATAGTGCAGTTGTCAAACCGCCTTGGAAAAAAGAAGCTGACCCGGGTAGTTTTTGTTTCCTATTAAAATTTAATTTATTTCAAGGGTGCCTGGGTAGCTCAGTCAGTTAATCGTCCAACTCTTGATTTCAGCTCAGGTCATGATCTCAAGGTTCATGAGATGGGGCTCCGCATCAGACTCTGCACTGACAGCACAGAGCCTGCTTGGGATTCCCTCTCTCCCTCTCCCTCTCTCTCTCTCTTTCTGCCCTCTGCCTTTCTCTCTCTCTTTCTCTAAAAATAAATAGAAAAACTTTTAACATTTATTATTTTTTGAGAGACAGAGAGAGACAGTGTAAGAGGGGGAGGGTCAGAGAGAGAGGAAGATACAGAATCTGAGGCAGGCTCCAGGCTCTGAGCTGTCAGCACAGAGCCTGACTCGGGGCTCAAACTCAAGAACTGTGAGATCATGACCTGAGCCGAAGTCAGATGCTTAACTGACTGAGCCACCCAGGCACCCCAGTAATAAACTTTTAATTATATATATATAGTTTATTTCAAGTATCTTTTAGTTTTGTTTCTATTTGCAAGATATAAATGCATTTAGGGTATGAGTGACTCACATCAGACTCAACTGTGGTCCATTATTAACCAGTTAATTGCTTTCCTTGTTCACCCTTAGGGAAATGTTTTCCATCTCTCACGCTGATACTTGGGATCTGTCTATGGTTACACTTGCCATTTCTCCTACTTGAATGGAGGTTCAGACAAGTTTCAAAATTAAAAATCCTGCTGAAACTGGCCCGAACACTCCTTGATTGCATGAACCTTCCAAATTACTTCAAACTCTGGCCTTTGTTCATCTCTTCTCTTTGCTTTCCATCTTTTTCTAGCTATTCCAGATTCCTTTAAGCTTCTCAAACATGCTCTACACATTCTGTTCTCTCTGCCTGAGATACTCTTCTCTTTCCCCTTCCCATTGCTGGTCATCCTTCAAGTCTTGATTTAAACATGCTTCTCCTGAAGGCCTTCCTAGAGCCCTACATTGGTCAAGAGGCTCATGTAACATGTCTCTGGCACAGCCTGTATTTCCTTACTTGTGTAATTATCAGTTTACTTCACTGAATAACAGGATTCACTTCTGCCTTGGGCACACTGCTTCTCCATTATTGCTATCTCCGTTATAACATACATGCTCTAAACATTAACCGAATGAGTAGATCAGTAAGTGAATCAACTGTCCCGCACACCCTTCACCTGGTAAGAGTTCATTCCCTCTTGAATGTGAATTAACCAACGTCTAGTGAGCTTAAGAGATTTGCCCAACACCATTGCAGCATTTTGGCATCAGAACTAGTATTTAAAGCTCCAACAGGTGGTGCAGTGCTATTACTATCATTTTGAGGATTACAAAACCAAAATGTCCTCTAGGATAATAAGTGAAATGGAAGGGGTGTAAGATCACATGGGGGGAAAGAGGTCTGTGATAAACTGAGTGACACACACCCACTATTCAGGTCTAGCCAATTGTCACCATAGAGCAAGGCCCAGTGTTGCCAGAACTTACTTTCATATTTTAAGAATGATAAATCCAGAACTTTATGTCAAATAGTCTAATGCTTTACTACTAGCCAAAAAAAAATGTTTTTAATGTAATATATTGTGCATTTCCAACAAAACACTCGAGGGCTAGGCAGAGCCTCCGAGTCCCCGTTGTGCTATCTCCACATCTCTCTGGACAGAATTTCTCTTCTTTCTACACAATTCGGCTCTACCCTTGGAGTTACTCTCCCATTTTCCAACAACAAACACTTGGCAACTCCACAGCCACCTCCTAAAGGAAAATCATTTAAGAACCAAAAAATTCAATGAAAGACATTTGCCTTTTCTCAGTAAGTAATGCTTAGCTCCCCTGTCTCCAATTGCTTCAGAATTGATCGACCCTCCACAGCATTAAATTCAGCTCCCACACAGGCTATGATGAGTTTTATGATCTCAGATGACAGAAACCCAAAATGACATAAGTAGATAACCAATTTTTTTTCCACAGAAGGGTCCAAAGGATCACTTATATGAAGGTAGAAGACTGGTTTATATTTCTCAGAGAAAATGGTACCAAAGTTTTGGCTTTCCTCCCCAATCCATTGTGACTAATTGGTGTGTGAGGGAGAGAGAGTTCTAGCATCAGATTCAGAGGGGTTGGGTTTGGGGTCTGGCCTTTGTACTTGTAGCTCTGTGATCTCAGGCAAATGGTGACCTACTGAGAGCCTTAGTAACCTCATAAAACAGATAAAACAGGAAGAAGAGCTATCTCCACAATAAATGTTGAGTTAACAATAAACACAGCTATCTGGGCTTTATTATTCCTGTGGTTCTATTCTAGGTAGAAAATGCCTGGTCCCCAAATCACTGCTCTTTGCCTGAGTGTCATACAACCAGAGCCTCAGTGGTCCAGAGAATTAAGTCACCCAGAGAGGAAATTCCACTTCTGTTCCCTTGAGCCTGTTTGTCTAATGTTCATCCAGTTACTCTGCTCCCTTCATTCAAATACAGAGACAACATCATGAGTTCTCTCCACCATTACTTCCTCACCAACCTGTCTATCGTTTCTCAGGGGGACTAACTGATGGTCCTCGGGCTGCTGCAGTCACCGTCCTCTTCACTGATCTGTGTTTGCTCATTTGACCCTCAAATCCAACCAAATGGGTCGAAACCCCACAACTGGAAAGTGGTGAAGCCAGGATTTGAATCTTGTTTCTCTGGTTCTTGATGCCAAAGAGATGCCGTGATACTCACTTCCCACCATAATATTTACCAACCATGGCACTTACTTTCCCCTTGATCCACAGGAAATCTGGCTTCTGCCCCCACCATTTCTTCATTCATTCTTTCCTTCAGTCAACAATGATGGGGGAAGCATCTGCAATGTGCCAGGCCTCCATGAAGCTTACAATTCTAGTGGGTAAGCTAGTAATAAATACCAAGGAGGAAAAAAATACAGCAAATAAGATGGATATGAGGTCTAGGGCAGGAAGACCAGGCTGGCGATTGGAATGTAGAGATCCAAGGGCAGCTAGTTCAGCAGCAGGCCCAGAGTGCACATGAACTGTCGAACAGAGGGATCCATAGGAAAGGAACCTAACTATTAAGTGCCAACTCTGCACCAAACACAACATGGGCAATGTAAGTCATCTAATCCATCTTCTCCCCATCTTATCTATCTAAAACTATTATATTAATTAAGAAACCAGAATTTTTAATAGTTTTATTTTAGCATTATGGATACTCCTCGAAGGAAGGTATTGCTGTCCCCTTTCACAGATAATGAGGTGAAGATTAGGGAGGTTGCCCAATTTGCTCAAAGTTACCCAGCTGGTAAGTGGCAGGAGAAAGATTCAAATCCAAGAGGGATTTCAAAGCTGAAGGTCTGTCTTCCAAACTACCTTACAGTAGTCAACAAACAAGGAGTCTAGGTGGCTTAAGCAATAGAAATTTAGTTCTCACAGTGCTGGAGGCTAAAAGTCCAAGATCAAGGTACCAATATGTTTGGTGTCTCCTGAGGCCTCTCTCTATGGCTTGCAGACAGCCACCCTCTCATTGTGTTCCCACATGGCTTTTCCCTGTGTCCCTGGAGTCTCTCTCCTCTTAGAGGGACAGCAGTCACATTGGATTAGGTCTCCATCTCCATGACCTCACTTAACCCTAACTGCTTCTTTACAGACCGTATCTCTAAATATAGTCACATGGGGGTTAGGGCTTCAACGTGTGGATTCTAAGGGGACACAATTCAGTTCATAACAGCAGGTGATGGAACTCCAGCTCTTTGGGGAGAGGGGAGAGGTGATTGAGAAAAGCACACTCCCCACGCCATTACAATGAGAGCACAAGCTCTGGCCAGAGGAAGATCAGGGAGATGGGGCTGGGGTGTGACCTGAGGGTCACCAGCATCTGATGCAGATCCCTGTACATGTGCTGAACCTGCAGACTTATGCCTTCATTGCCTCACTCTGTAGAGCCACAGTGGGAGAGGTCACAGGCAATGTGGCTGTAGGAGAGGGAGTTGGGGAATCATTTCACTCTGTCAGAACAGCTGGGCTCCAGACCCTGGCATGTCTCTGCCAGCTCACAGCTCTCTTTACCCAGCTATCTCTTGTCATTCATTACAAAGATGTGTGTGCGTGTGTATGTGTGTGTATGTGAGTGTGTGTGTGCATGCTATTGTTATTCTAACCAGAGCCTGCAATTCTTTGCACTCAACACTGGTGTATCTACTCCCATCATCAATGAGCTCTATTTAATCCACGTATACCAATATCATCCTTTTCAATTGTGTACACGTGTATTTATCCGTCTGTCTGTCTGCCTGGGAGAGTTAAGCAGAAAGAAAGACTGAGATAGAAAAGAAGCAAAAGACAGAGAAGGAGGAAGAGAATGAAGTAAGAATCATGGGGCAAGAAGAAGGGGGAAGGACACTCGGGATGAAAACCTGGGGAGCCAGGCAGGGATCCACGGCCTGTACAGTCAGGCAGCTGATGATGGAGGAATCCAGGAGGTTCTACAGGCAAGACTAATTGCTTTGTCTATGGGCCTGTGGTTACTTGACTTATAAAGAGTCTAGGCCAGTTTCCCAACCACCATGCCCTGCTCAGCAGAGCCAGGCTACACCTGGGGGGAGGGGAGTGCAAAGCCTCTAAGAGCATCACAGGCAATGAGCAGCTTGTAGAATCCATCCAGGAAGCCAAACAAATATTATTATTTTGTATTCATTACAGGTCATGGAAAAGGCTGGCCAACATTGCTCCAGACTAGCATTTCCCAAAGCAGGGGGAAAAAATGTTCTGCTATCATTTTAGGACATGCTGTATATTGTATTCCCTTTTGTAAATACACTCACAAAACGACATTAGTGTGGTAATTGCTCAGAGGAGTCCTAAGTGTAGGGGGTTGAGGTGGGGGTTTTAACTTTGCTTAGGCCTCCTGACATCACACTACAGAGCTGGTTAGCATATGTCCTAAATCTAGTTGAATACGGCCAACGTGCTGCAATAACTCCCATCCCAGACTGATGTTTTTGCTCTGCAGGAACCCTGGTCAGGTGACCTATTCTGAAGCAGATACAATCTCTAGGATCATGTGGCCATCTTCCAGGCCACAAGCAACGTGTTCTGAGCAAGTCAAGCAAAACATCCTTCCTGGCCTAACCTCATGCTTGAAAAACCAATACCTTCTCCTGCCAAGAGATCATAGCTGGAAATAAGTATTTTGCAACTTTGTATGTTGAAGCTTGGCCAAATGGGAGCTTAAATTCTTAAGGTTGAGGACAGGGCTAAAGATTCATGATTTAAGTTGTAGGAAAATCATGTGAGCCTGAGAATCTAGAGAATGTGTATGATTCAGGACAGATCACAATTCTCTTAGTAGGCCTCAGTTTTGGGGCCACCTGGGTGGCTCAGTCAGTTATGCAACCGACTTTGTCTCAGGTCATGATCTCATGGTTCATGGATTTGAGCCTCGCATCAGGCTCTGTGCTGACAGCTCAGACTCTGGATCCTGCTTTGGATTCTGTATCCCTCTTTCTCTCTGCTTCTCCCCTGCTCACTCTCTGTCTCTCTGTCTCTGTCTCTGTCTCTCTGCCTCTCTCTCAAAAAAAAAAAAAAAAACATTAAATTTTTTTTTAAAAAAGGGCCTCAGTTTTCCAAATCTATAAAGTGAGGAGAGGATAAAATGACATTAGGGGCTGAATTGTGTTTCCCCCCAAATTCATATGTTGAAGTTCTAATCCCATTATCTCAGAATGTGACTGTATTTTGAGATGGGCCTGTACAGAGGTCATTAAGGTAAAAATGAGGTCCCATGGTTGAGCCCTAGTTCAATATAACTGGTGTCTTCATATATATTTTTTAAGTGTGTTTATTTTGAGGAAGGGGAGGAGCAGAGAGAGGGGAAGAGAGAGAATCCCAAGCAGGCTCCTCATCGGCAGCACAGAGCCTGACTCGGGGCTTGAACTCACAAACCATGAGATCATGGCCTGAGCTGAAACTGAGTTGGATGCTTAACCACCTGAACTACTCAGGTGCCCCTAACTCGTGTCCTTATAAAAAGAGGAGATCAGGACAGACACACAGACAGAGGGACAACCATATGAGGACAACTGGAGAGAGAGCAGCCATCTACAAGCCAAGGAGAGAGACCATAGAGGAAAGCAAACCTGCTGACATCTTCCACTTGGACTTCTAGCCTCCAGAATCATGAGAAAAACAATTGTTGTTGTATAAGCCACGCCACTTCTGACATCTCACTCTGACGGCCTTGACAAACTAACACAGATATCTGGATAGACTCTGCAAAGCCAGTGCTTGGTCACTATCCAATATCCATTCCCTCCTCCTTTCTTGCTGACATAACCCACTTTTGTTCAAAAATCTACCCTTTCCCATGTGGCAGAAAGGAGACCTTACCACCAGCCCATGGGCACCGTGTGAATAAGCAATTGTGTTCAGTTTATTCCTGTTGCCAGTGATTAGCTCAGAAATAGGCAGAAGACCAAACTCAGGCCAGGGGTCTGGGGAGAAATCTCCTGGGGGCTCCTGGGAAGTTTTCACCCTTCATGGGGAGACACAAAAGATATGGTGTCTTGCTCTTCTAAAAAAAATTCAAGTGTCTAAATGGGACATCTGATAGATCTGCAGTTATATGGGACCTAGCAGTAAGCCAGCCTGAGGACAATTTCCAATGGATGGCAAAGAGGAGAGATGTGTGTTAAAGCCTCTGGTACTGGCTCAAATAATCCTACAGTACACCCCACCTCAGCTTCCACTGATGGCAGATGAAAAAAAAAATGTCCTTTTAGTGAAAATTAGAGTTTTCTGTCGCTGTAGCTGAAGGCATCCAACTGTACGCACTCGCTGATCCTCTCCAACCTGTGATGTCCCTAGCAGCCATGTTCCTGAGACCTTTGGTAACAGTTAACCCCTTACAGAGAAACCCCCACAACCCTGTGAGGCAAGGACTATCTATAGTCCCATTGAAGGAAATAACAGAGTTCAAAGAGGTTGTCACTTGGTTAAAGCCACTCTGAGATGCAGGCAGTGCATTAGACCTGTCTGGTCTGGGATCCTTATTCACCCACTATCCATCAGAACCTCAAAAATCCAGAAATTTTCCAGTCAGAGCTGAAGGACCCCTGAGGGCCATGGGAGAAAAGTCCTTCACCACCCAGAGGGCTTCCACTTGAATCTTTTCAGAATTTCTTATATTCTTTTAAATTCTAAATCACTGCAAAATTATTAGGAAGAGCTAGTAAGCAACAAATATAGTACTGTACTTTGGATTCTTCAACTACGATGATAAATCTCCAACTAATTTCTACCACCCTTTCCTAAGAGATTGCACCATTTTCCAAACAAAACATTGATATTTTTTCAATAGTTCAAAAGCATATGGTTTTCCCTTTATTTCCTCTTTGGTTAAATTTTGGGCATTGTTAAGAAATTTTTGTACAAGTTACTGGAAGGAAAAGAAAATAAAATGTAGAGGAAAAGATCTATCATAGAACAGAAGTAATTGGCCTTGAAATGTAACAGAAGACTTCGGAATGGACCTCATGAAAGACCCTTAACCAGAGGAGCAGGAGGTATTGAAATCATTAGCAAGAAAGTTCATGAGAAAATCTGTCATAGAGTTTCAACAAAAAAGGGAGTTGAGGGAGAAATTTTAGATACAAATTTTCTAGATTTTGTAGGAACAAGACTAGTTGTCCAATCATTTAGTTGCAAAGAACCCACACAAACTAATTTAAACAGGGGGAATTTACTAGAAGAATGTAGGAGTATCCTACAGAAGCCAAGAGCAGGAGCATCAAAAACAAAAAACCATTCAGAAGCCAAGTTAAGTTCTCCCTTCTCTCTCTCCCTTCCTTGCTTCTCTTTCTCTCTCCCCTTTTCATCTTCTTTTCCTTCCTGGGTTGTTCCATTTGTTTCTAATCCATTCCCTCTGCAGATGAACTTTTTCTGTGCTGCTCGCACCTGGCCCGCCATGTCCCAGGATGGTCCTCTCAGACTTGAGTTCCGCATCACCTGGCAAGGCCAAGACCTGCAGCATGCTAAACATTCCTCTCCGTGACCCAATTCCAGACTCTCTGGAGATGGGCTGACTGGACCAGCTCAGCCTCTGGGCTGTTTTTTTCTGAATCAGGTGTCCATCCCTTGCCCAATCAGCTATAACTGAAGAAGTGAGAACATACAATAAAAACATGTCTACAAGAATCCATCCCCATATGTGTAGGATGGGACGGCAAGGCAGAAGAACGGCTCTCAGATTACATGGTGGGCGTATCCTCCAAAAGACATTCCCAACACATCTTTAGAGCCTTCTTCCATCATGAGATTCTCTGTTGGGAGAGTTTCATGATGGCATGATTCTGCCCAGCTCACTCCCTTCATTTATTACCTGGAAATGGAAACGGACAGGAGAAAAGGATGGGAGGAGTCACCCATCCCTGCTTCTCAGTTCCAGATACTGGGCCCCAGAGTGGTGTTTCCTCCAACACAAGGTGAGGAGTGCTATAGTACCTTCAGCCTGAGCAAGGAAGCACAATCTCAGCAGCTTCCTGGCCTCCCCTCCGCTGGTTAGCACTTTCTTTGTTTCTTTTCTTTTTTTACAAATAGTTTATTGTCAAGTTGGTTTCCATATAACACCCAGTGCTCATCCCCACAAGTGCCCTCCTCCATGCCCATCTCCCCCCTCCCCCCCCCCCACCCATCAGTCTTCAGTTTGTTCTCAGCATTCAAGAGTCTCTCATAGTTTGCCTCTCTCCCTCTCCCCCCACTATTTCCCCCCTTCTTCATCCTCAGCCTATGGTTCAGCCCAAGGTTAACTTTTTCGCTCCCTCCATGAATTCCAGAGATGTGGGGTTCTCAAGTGCCCCTTGGCAACTGTATATCAGGAGTGGGGCAATGCTCCACTCAGACCACTGGCCTACCTCCCTCACCCACACTGACCAGGGTGAAGTCTTTCCAAAATGAAAAGGGAAGCTCAGCAGGAGACACAGCCTACACCACATGCCCCACTGCACCCCTGTGGTCCCCTCACCTGCAGGACTGTGTTCCTGCCTGAGCAGGTGGGCACACACTATTCCTCCCGCCTAGAGCATGCCTCTCTGTGGTCACAAGCTGCTGAGCCCCCGCCTCTGCTGTGGTGTATTACACCTGAAGGGTATTATTTGAGTTCATGTCCATCTCCTCCAATTGAGTTAATTCCTTAAAGGGAGTTACTCGGGCCTTGCTCTGAGGTGCATTCCCTGGGCCACAGGCGATGCCTGTGCATCAGGGAATGTTTGAAGAAAGTGAGAGAGAACACAAGTGAGGGAGGGAAAGAGGGAAAGGAACAAGAAAGAGGAAGGCCCTCCTGCTCCCTAACAGTGACTGTGACTAGCTCTGCCGTGGGGTCTGGGGAAACGGAGGCCAAGTGGTAACCAGGAAGGGCAAACTTCTTCCATCTGTCATAACACACAAAGGCTCACCTGATCCTCAGACTCCCCCTCTGAGGCTACCAGCAATTACCCCAATTTTACAGAAAGGAAAGACAAGAGCTCAAGAAGGAAAGGGACTTGGAAAGCCACCAGTCGATCTCAGTGCCCAGAGCCAAGGGGATCCCTTTCTGCCAAGAGGACTCCTCCCTGGTCAGCAGAGATGCCAGGGGCTGGTGGGTTTTGAGGCATCCTGGGCTGGGCAGCCCCCGTGGGGGGCTGGAGAGGGGCCTTGGAGGTGGTCCCACTTTGATCAGGCACCCGAGAACCAGTCCGACTCACTGCCCGTTTCCTATCAGGCACAGACGCCGCCTTGTTCCCCTGGGCCCAGCAGCCTGACGCCTTCTCAACTTGCTGCCAGCTCCTTCTCTGTCCTACATCTGGGGAGACAGTGAATAAGCCTTCCTTTCTCTCCGGAGCTCGTTGCCTTCAAGGTATTTATAGACTGCTCCTGGCCCTGCTGAGGCATCCCTTCCCTCCTGTTTAAATTTAGCTCCCTTTGTCCTCTTCCCCTGACTTATCTCCTGATCCCGCTTGGGTCCTCTCTACCGCCTTTGTTCTCCCTGTGTTTGTTCCACATCTTTCATCTGCTGAGCCGAAGCCATCTCGCCAAACAGTTGCTCTGAAGCCTTTATATAACTTTCTCCAGGCTCAGACCTCGCAGCAGGTCCCCTCTCTGCCCACTTTCCACTTTCTCTTGTAAAAAAAAATAAAAAGCCTTCACCTTTATCTCCCCTCAATCTAGCCTGTTTACAGAAAGAGAAAATGGGCATGACTAATTTGCAAACAGAGCCAGAATCCACGGTTTCCCAATCTTGCGTGCCCAAGGCTATTTTGACTTCTAAAAGTTCCCAGTTTCAATGTCTGTATCTTGAGTCTCTACCCGGAATCATTTTCACTTGTACACAGAGAGATAGGTCAGAGTCTTACACATCTTTGTTCTTTTAGGCCTTGAATCCTTCCCTAAGACCGTCTTATCTTAGTGCTGGAAAGAGCTGCTGCCATCAAAATCCAGAGGTGGGGAAGGCACTGCTTTGCCTCTAATAACACTTAATAGACATAATATAGGTTGAGACTAAGTGTCCCAAGTTCAGATGGTACAGAGGTCCCCAATTCCAATGCCTCCAGGAATCAAGCAGGTAAAGAAACAAATGAAGCAGCCACTGGGCACAGACAGTAGAGGCCTACAGCTTGTATGCTGTGTCTGAAGGAAGTTGCATACCACATCGCCCAGATTTTCTCATTTTTCCAGAGAATCCAAGAATCTGGACTTTTAAATAATGGCAATCATTGAAATTTTTCAAACCACTGTATAAGCAGAATAGAAGACAGGCCACATGTCATCCACAAGCCTCACTCCTCACCAGCTCCCTCGTCACAGCTTACAGACCAAATGGCCCCCCCAGTTCCACTCAACATTTTTGTGGCTCTCAACACATATGACTGCATGTCAACACTTCAGCAATTCGTAAGAGTGGATTCTGAACTGATAACCACAGAGCTTTGTCTCTAATTCAAGCTTCCTGTTTCTTCTCTGTCCTTTCTTTCTGCTTGGCAAATGTGATATTCTTCAAAATTGTCTTCCAGAAGGTCTTCTGTGGTGCATCAGTCAGGATGAGCTAGGTTATACTGCAAAAACAAATAGTTTTAAATCACCATAGCTTAAAAGCACAAAGCTTCACTGGTCACCTGTGCTATGAGCCCCCTGTAGGTCTGCTGGGCCGCTGCTGCAAGCCACTCTCAGACTCAGGCAGGTGCAGCAAACACCATCTTAAACATTGCCCTCATCATGACCAAAAAAGAATATGAATATTGAATATGAATGATATACTGGCTTTCCTTTCTTCATTGATGTATAGTTGACACACAATGTTACATTAGTTTCAGGTGTGGGTACATCGGCTTTTAAATCCATTCCCACGGAAGTAACATTCATATCCTTTCTACTCATTCAGTTTCCCAAAGCAGATGACAGGGCCATATCCAGTGTCACAGAAAGTGAAAGAACATCATTTATCATTTGCCTGGAAGGTGGGGAGATGGAAATATTAATGAATAGCACTTAATGACGTCCACATTTGGCATTTCCACTTTTGGAGAGGTTTTTAAGTGCTATTCAATGGTTCCAAGTTAATTCATTTATTTATTTATTTAACAGTAATGACTGAGCAAAGTCTTTGAGGTTGTCGATTTGAGGACAAGAGTAAGAATTTGTCCTACTTGCCTTCAAGCAAGTATGACTTATTAGAGGGCATCCATAAGTCTATGCCAAAAACTTGGAAACAAGGTACAACATGGGAAGCACCATAGCCAATTATAAACAAAATACCAAGTGCAGAAAAGGCAGTAAACATGGAGAAGGTGGTAGTTGAGAAAAACCCCCACAGTAGGGGAAGGTAAGCATGAACAGAAAAGACTATACATCCCAAGCTGAGTCCCTCCATCTCAGCGTTCAAGACCACGTGGCAGATCAAAATGCTACACAGGCACAATGTCCTCATAACTAGTCCTACATCTTGGTAATCCCTGCCCCTGTCTAGCTGCCAAGCCCAAACTGGAGCCAGTTTCTTAGATTCAAAATTCAGCTCCTCTAATCACTTTCTAGATGACTGAGCAAGTCATTGAACCGCTTGTGTCTGTTTCCTCATCTGGAAAATGAAGTATTAATAAGACTCAAAGCATTGACATGAGAGTTGAATCCACCAATAGAAGGTTGGGTGCAAACAGACACCATGGCAGCAGTAGCTGGCATCCTGTTCTTCCCTTGTCATTGCCTCAGTCTGGTTGTCTTCTTGTCTTTTGTTTCTTCAAGGCCCAGGTTACAAGACTGCTTTTCATAAACAGTGTGCTCTTAGGTATTGATTAAGACTGCTCTTGAGTGGTCCTTGGAAGGAGATTTGATCTACATAAAACACAAGACAGAGGAAAGAGGGTTCTCTACCCTCAAGCTAGGTCCCCCTGAGCACATCCCATGTCTTCCTCATCACCTGTGAAATTCTCATAAATCTGTCTTCTTACATCCCCCTTCCCGAGTACTCTGTGAATCTCTAGCCAAAGTCATTTTTCCATGGGACATGCCACAGAGTACAAATCGCACAAGATGGGCTCCAAAGAAAAAAAAGGCTTTTATCCTATGCTGCCCATGGAAAAGTCCCTTTTGGAGAAGAGCAGAAAACAAAGAAAAAAACTTTTTGTTTCATTTAATCCAGCATTTTCTGGGTTGAATTCTGACTATGATAACTTTATTTTGCATGTTATACACATTAGGAAATGGTGTGCAGAGGTAAGAACTACTTCTTATTCATCCACTAATCCACATAAATGTGGGTCATGTGAGGAGTATAATCAACATGGGGAAAAGCCATTAAATTGAACTAAATTTGTTACATAATATCAAGGAAAATATTTCTACCCTGGGCTTCATTTTTTAAATGAAAGAATTGAACTAGGGAGTTGATAAGACTCTTTATATCCCCTATTAGTAGCCAGTCTTTCATTAGATGTTTTTCCTTGCCCTCTTCTGTGTCATTATTGAGCCTCATTATTTTATTCAAGGTGAGAGCAAGAGCAAAACTGTCAAACCCCCACAGGCAGGAGGCTGGCAGGGTAAATACTCAAAGATAGCATTTACTGGACAGCTTTGTGGGGGTCATGGCACCCCATTGCAACAAGCAGAACAGAAATAATTCCCATTTTACTTAAAAGACATCGAGGCACATGCATAGGAGCACATGTACCCAATGTTCATAGCAGCACTCTCAACAATAGCCAAAACTTGGAAAGAGCCTAANTGATGGGCATGGAGGAGGGCAGTTGTGGGGATGAGCACTGGGTGTTAAATGGAAACCAACTTGACAATAAACTATTTGTGGAAAAAAAAGACATCGAGGCACAAAGAGACTAAGCTATTGCTTCAATAAGTCTACCTAGCTGGCAGAGATGGGATTTGGATCCAGGTCATTTGACTCCAAATCCATCCTCTATATCATTAGGCTACACTGCCTCTAGGGTCACATGAGGTGCAGGAGAGTCAGTCTAGTCCACTCTGTTTCCTGTTAAGAGAGGATAAAAAGCTCCAAAGATTTGTTTAATTTCTTCAGAATAACTCAACACATCAGCTAATGGATATTTGTTTATCCTTAGATTCTGACTTTCTTTTTGGTGTCAGCTTTCAAGAAAGAATATCAGGGAACAGCAAAATTCTATGCATTTCTTTTTATCAGTTACCATTTTAATAATTATCTAGAACATTTCCAGGAAGCACTCTCGTATCCATTATTAGGTACGGTTTTTTACACCGGCCTCCATGTTGATTTCACAACTGAGGGAACAGAAGCTCCAGGAGGTGGAGAGGCTTGCCTAAGACCCCATGCCAATAAATCGTGTATCCCAGGTTTGAATTTGGTCTTTGGGTCTCAGTGAAAAGGCCCTCAGGGGCTCTCACCGTGATCCAGGGCATTTGGCTGCCAAAGTCAACCCCAGGTTGAGGGTGGGCCTAGTTAGTAAAGCTATAGGTGTGAGCTCAGGAGGATTTGACATGGAGAGCCTGGAGCTAGTCGGGGAAACCCAGCATGACAACCGGAGGGAGAGGAGTGTCCCTCTCTCTTCCTTAGCGTTAGGAGGATGGGTACGCACGAAGGGTTAAAGTCCACTTCATGCATCTGCTCTTTTGCTGTTTCCTCTCTAACTTTCCGTCCACCGTCTTAACCACCTCCCAGATCATAAGCCTGGAACCACTTTTGCCCTCACCCACAAATATTCACTGAGAGCTTTCAATATGCCAGGCCACTGTGGCAGGCACTAAGGAGAACGAGATGTGAAATGTACAAATCACTGGACTCCGGGGAAGGTGATGGATTTCAGGCTCAGGACACACTTGCTGGGGTGGTGTATTTGGTCCGACTCTGGATGGAGCCCAGGATATGCAGGAGCCCTCTAGAAGGATGGTGTGGGCCGGAACAAAGATTGGGCCACTAGTATTTCAGGCAGAGATCTGAAATGCTTCCTGATTGAAGCACATGAGCATAGAGGGGAAATGTCAGGGTTGAAGCCAGAAAGGAAAGTACAGCCAGATCTAATGGGCATTGGGCCCAGCTGAACACATGCAGCTTTATCTTTTGGACTGAACAAGCATCCCCTACATGCTAGGGTTGGTTTTCGCCTATCTTTGTTGTCCTGCTTTGCTCATAAGAAGCTCTCCCAAAGACCCAGAAACTAATTCAGAAATTCTCATTGTAATTAGAAAGGAATGTGAAGACCAAAGAAGGGAGAGACAAATGTCAGTCCTCTTGGTTAAAAAGGTAACCAGAACTTAAGGTGCACCATGCCCATGGGGTACCCAACAGGAGCAAGAAGAGCTCTCTGTCCCTTGCCTAAAGCCCAGGAGATAAGTAGAGGCTGGTCCTCAAGACAGACCCTCTCCTTTCCCCGTGATGACTCTGAGGGAAAGGAACATGAGTGCTCATTTTACTTCTTTGCTAATGAAGCCAGCCTTCTCATCTGAAAAGCTGAGTAAATGACAGTGGTGAGCCTCTGGGACAGGACTGACCTGAGCTCTCATCCTCTGGAGCCTTAGGGAGCAGCTTCTCTGAGTGCTATGCACAAATTCGGCACAGGGAGGCAGTGTGGGCCCATGGTCAGCCTCAGCTCAGCCACCTACCAGGGACCAGGGACAAACACATGAGGGAAACACACCCAAATAACAAAAGTAGGAGTAAAGGGAGAGGAGTTTCATTTTTTAAATAGTTTTTAAAACATTTTTTAATGTTTTATTTATTTCTGAGAGAGAGAGACAGTGTGAGAAGGGGAGGGTCTGAGAGAGGGAGACACAAAATCGGAAACAGGCTCCAGGTTCTGAGCTGGCTGTCAGCACAGAGCCTGACTCAGGGCTCAAACCCACGAACAGTGAGATCATGACCTGAGCCGAAGTCGGCCACCCAACTGACTGAGCCACCCAGGCACCCCATGGGAAAGGAGTTTCTTTAACAAATTTATTAAGGTTTACACTTAGTATAAGAAATTTTCCTCTGGAAATTACCTCTAATCTATGAATCCAGTCCTTTGAATCTTGCAGCAGACCCCTGACAAGCAGAAATCTTATGAAAGTCCTTGCTCCTTGCTCCTTTCCTGGGTCTGGTTCATAACACCATGGCCACCTGGTCTCTGCATGCTGTGCCTGTTTCTTCTCCATGCTCTCCGTCTCACACAGGATGTTCAAGCCAGCCTCTCTTCTCACCCAAGCCTTGTCTGTGTCTGCCCATCCATTCCCTCCACCTGGAATGCCTTTTTCAAAAAACTCTTCCATTCCATTTCTGATCTAACTCAAATGTCACCAATACCATGAAGCCTTTCTTGACTCCTCTCAAGTAAGAAATCACATTGTTTCTCTCTCTTACGTCTCCCTCCCTTTCTCCCTCCCTCCCTCCCTCTCTCCAGTGCTTCCCACAACACTCTCTGCCCCCCTCTGCCGCCTTGCACGGCAGTCATTTTATATGTCTGCCCAGAAAGCTACCTTCATGCATCCATAGCATGTACTGCAGGTGAGCTTTGCTCATGGTGCTACTTGCTGCACATTCAAAAAAGGAGGTTAAGTTCTGTCTGAGGAATGGCCAGGGATGTTGCTATTTGTCAGGTGAGCTTTAGTTTCCAATCTAAAGAAGCCTTAAGGTAAAGACACAGGTCAACTGGGGACTGATTCACTAAATTATAGCACATCTATACCTCAGAAGATTGCACACCTTTTTAAAAAAAAAAAATTTAATGTTTTATTTATTCCTGAGAGAGAGAGAGACAGCATGAGCAAGGGAGGGTCAGAGAGAAGGGGAGACAAAGAATCCACAACAGGCTCCAGGCTCTGAGCTGTCAGTACAAAGCCCGACGTGGGGCTTGAACCCACGAACCGTGAGATCATGACCTGAGCCGAAGTCGGGCACTCAACCTACTGAGCCACCCAGGTGCCCCATTTGCACACCTTTTTAAATGAATGAAAAAGTCTGTGTATGCTTCTGGGATAGAAGCCTACCCAAGATGTATACTTAAAAATGAAGAAAAGACAAAGTACCGAATAGTGTACTGGTAACACCTCATTCACTTAGGAGGGGAAAAAAACCGTAATTTTGTAGATATCCATACAATCACACGTAAATAATTCTGGAAGAATATGTTGCTTGGTTGGACTGTATAGCCATGTGGTCAGGTGGCAAGGCACTGCACCGGAGCAGTTCCATGACACATACATATGAGAGGAGTCCCAGGAGGAAAGGAGAGAGAGAAAGGGTCAGAAAAAGTATTTGTGGAAATAATGGGCAAAACTCCCCAGTGCATACCAAAAGGAGAAGCACAAAGATCCTCACACCTAAACACGTCGTACTCAAATGACCAAATGCTAAAGCCAGAGAAAATCTTGAAAGCAACAGAAGTGATTTACCTCATCACTTACAAAGGAAAAACAATTTGATTAATGACGGGTTTCCCATCAGAAACAATGGAGGCCAAAAGGTAGCGGAAAGACATACTCAAGATACTGAAAGAAAAAAAAACCTGTCGCCAAGCATTCTATAATCAAATACATAGCTTTGAACATCAAAGGTGAAATAAAGACATATCCAGAAAAATAAAAATCAGGAGAACTCATTATTACCAGATCCTTATTATAAGAAATACTAAAGGTAGTTCTTGGAGCTGAAAAGAAGGATACCAGATGCTAATTAGCATCTACTACTACTACTACTACAAGTAACAATAATAATAATTTTAAAATACAAAAAGCATGAAGAACTGTAACTATATGGGCAAGTATAAAAGCTAGTATATATCTATTTTTCTCCTTTCTTCTTTTAACTTCTTTATTATTTTTTTATTTTTACTTTTAAATTTTTTAAATATTTATTTATTTTTGAAGAAGAGAGAGACAGAGCATGAGTGGGGGAAGAGCAGAGAGAGGGAGACAGAGACTCCAAAGGAAGCTCCAGCCTCTCCAGGCTCTGAGCTGTCAGCACAGAGCCTGACACGAGGCTCAAACTCACAAACCACGAGATCATGACCTGAGCTGAAGTCAGACGCTTAACTGACTGAGGCTCCCAGGCACCTTTTCTTTTAATTTCTTTCAAAGACATAAGATCATGTAAAGCAATACTTGTGACACTGAGATGTTGGATTATACATATAAAATGTCATATATATGACAATAATAGCATAAAGAAGTATACAGAGTTATGGCAGAGAAAATGTTTTCTATTTTACCAAAATTAAGTTAGTATTAATCTTGAATTAACTACTAAAAAATAACCTTTAAAACATCGTTTGAAAAATCAACTCGGGGCACCTGGGTAGCTCAGTCAGTTAAACATCTGACTTTGGCTCAGGTCATGATCTCACGGTTCGTGGGTTCGAGCCCCGCATCAGGCTCTGTGCTGACAGCTAGCTCAGAGCCTGGAGCCTGTTTCGGATTCTGTGTCTCCCTCTCTCTCTGACCCTCCCCTGCTCATGCTATCTCTCTCTCTCTCTCTCAGAAATAGGAAGCAGATTATTGACAACCAGTAAAATAGCAAAATGGAACCATATGTTAACTGTAAAATGTATACTTGAAATACAGGCACATACTATTTTAGAAGAGAAGGATGAAAAAGAGACATGATGGGAACACTAAATATAACAAAATCTTCGTGACTATAATAATATCAGATGAGGGGCACCTGGGTGGCTCAGTTGGTTAAGCATCTGACTGCGGCTCAGGTTATGATCTCACTGTTTGTGGGTTCAAGCCCCACATCAGGCTCTGTGCTGACAGTTCAGAGCCTGCAGCCTGCTTGAGATTCTGTGTCCCCCTCTCTCTCTGCTCCTCTCCAGCTCACTCACTGTCTTTCAAAAATAAGTAAACATTAAAATTTTTAATAAAAAAATATCAGATGAAATAGATTAGAGTATTACCAGTTTCCCCACTGAATAACAAGAGTGTTAAAAGCACTGGGACCTGTCTTCCAACCCTGCTCAGCCTCAGACACTAGGCAAAAAATGATAAGAGCTACATCATACCAAACACAGTACGTGAATTATCTCTAGTTCTCACAAAACCCTATAAGATCAATATTATCCCCCCACCTTTTTCTTCCATTGTATAACAGCATGGTACATAGTAGGTACACAATTCACTATAATAATAGTAATAATTATTTTTATCCCTATTTGTTCAAAAAATTCTTACCATGTGTAAGGCACTATCCTAGGCTCTAGGGATACAGTAATAACTAATACTAAAGTCCCTAATTTCATAGAGTTTATTTCTATTGGAATAGAAAAAACCAAAGTGAAGCATAGTTACAATAATTAATCAGATAGTGACGAGTACAATGCAGAGATTTAAAATAGAGCAATATGATAGAATGATTCGGTGGGTAAGTCAGATTGAGGAAATAATATTTAAGATAAAATCAAAATTATAATAAGAGACATGAAGATCAGGAAGAATAGTAGTGTGGGTAGAGGTAATAGCGCAAAGTCCCTGGGGCAGGAACAAGCTTAGTATATCGGCGAGAAGGCCACTGTGGCTGGAGATGTGGTGTGGCATGGTAGTATGATACGTGATTAGAGAGGCCAAGTGTGCAAGGCTCTGTAAACAAGATTAAGAGGTTATGTATTATTCTATGTGATAGGAAATGTTTCAAGGGTTTCATGTCAGTTAGTGATATAATATGATGCCCCTTTTTAAATAACATTGTTGTCTCAGAGAGGAGAACAGAGAGAAGCAAGAACAGATGCAAGGAGATCAGTTGGGATTCACTGCAGCAGTGCAGAAAAGAGGAGGGCAGGGTAGGTGAAGGGGAGTGGACAAATTTGAATGGATTTTGGAGGTAGAGTTCATTTGGTGATGGGCTGGATTAGGATGGGGGAAGGGAAGTAGAGGAATGAGACTCAGGTTTGGAGCTTGAGTAACTGGGTGGATGGTGGTGTCACCCACCAAAAAGAGGAAGACGGGAAGAACAGAATCACTCAGGGTAATGACAGAAAGTTGGGTGGATGAGGGATGGAATCAGGGGTCCTGCTTTGGCTATGGTGGTTTTGAGACACCAGCAGGCTTCTTTAACTATTTACTACACCTAGGCAACAATATAATGACCAAGATGGAGTCCCCATCTTCCAGGGAAGTCAGAAGCCTAGTAGGGGAGAAGAATAGATACATAAGAAGAGAACTGCAGGTGTTTTTTGAAAAAAGATAATACGAAAGCATGGAGGAGAGAGATGGGACCTACTAGGGCAACAGAGAGGCCCCACAGAGTAACAAGTTCTGAGTTCAAATTGTAAGCATGGATGAACTTGAACAACATCACTGGAGTGTGATAGACTTCAGGCAGAGGGAGGAAACTTAAATGAGTTTCTCTAGAAGTGAGCCATGCTCAAGGAAGGTTGAGCAAGCAGATGCTCTTAGGGTATAGTGTGTGTTAGGGGAGGATGATTAAAGACCCAGGAAGAGTAGGTTTGAATTGAATCAGGAAAGATTTGGAAGGCAGACTGGAACCATGGCTTTCTCCTGGGACCTTGAGCGAATGGAGAGACATAAAGACTTTTAAGCAGAAAAGTGACCTGCTTAGAGATATGCATTAAGATCACACTGGTGACAGTGTTTGAAAAGTGGTGATGATGGATAGCAGTGATGGGGATGCGGAGGAAGAAACAAAACAGGAAACCAGTTCTGAGATTACCCTATGGTCTAGGTAAGAGTAC
This sequence comes from Crocuta crocuta, assembly GCF_008692635.1. Lineage (NCBI taxonomy): Eukaryota > Metazoa > Chordata > Mammalia > Carnivora > Hyaenidae > Crocuta > Crocuta crocuta. The sequence continues at coordinate 72,657 of NW_027536465.1, forward strand.
AAAAAGCCTTAGGAAAGAGTAGGAAAGCATTAGGAATGAAAATGAAGGGAAGGCTGAGACCTGATGGAGTCTGACAAATAGGATTTGGTGATTGATTAGATATGGGAAAAGGAGGCCAAGATAACTGAGATTGAGCATGAGTGTCTGGGAGAATCATGGTGCCATGAACCAAGATAAGGGACCCATGAGGAGAAACAGGATGAGGGAGAAAATGGGGAGCAAGGCAGATGGTGAGTGATTTTGATCAGGTTGAGTTGGATGTGCCAACGTGACATTGGTTTCTAGGTAGAAATGATCAGTCAGCAGGTGGACATTTGAGCCCATGCTCAGGAGATGGGTTTACCCTCAAGGTCAAGATTTGGGTGTCTTTGGCAGCGGTGACAATGGTGTCTGATGCATCAGGAGCTGAGTTAAATCTTTTACATAACTATCCTATTTCCTCCCCCATAAGAGCCCCATAAGGTGAATCCTATTATTATTCCCATTTTACAAATGAGGACTTAGAAATTCAGGGAAGTTAAGCCCCTTGCTGAAAATCACACACAAATTAGACGTTGAGGTCAAGATTTGAACTCACACACCTGGTGTTTCTCTGCATGGTAAAATCAGGGGTGCAAATGGGATTGAGGGTCTCACAGATGCCCCTTATCCACTCTGCTCAAAAACCCATGGACCTTAAGAATTCCTGAATCTCCTTCTCCCAGCTCACAAATGGCACCAAAGCCCAGAGATGGGGAATGAATTTCCCCAAGGTCAAGATGACTTTCCAGTAGCCTTACTCCTTATACTTGATATAAAGTCTAGACTCTGAGTTCTGAGTACGTGGCCTCTCCACCTCTCTAGTCTCACAAGACAAGCACACTCCCACCTCAGGGCCTACGTGGCTGCTCTTCCCTCTGCCAACAGGGCTCTCTCTCGATGTTCTCATGGCTTGTCCTTCTTATCATTAGGTCCCAAGTCCCATGCCACCTCCTCACAAATACCTTCTCTGACCAGTCAACCCAGTACAACCACCTCAGGTCCACTCCCTATGCCCTGACACAATTTGATTTTCTTCATGACAGTAAGGGCTACCTAAATGCATCTTATTTACCTGTTTGAATGTCAATATTCAGTTTTTACCTCTCAGAATGCACAACAATCTTTACTGTGCCCCCAGAACCTGGATTAAAATTTAGTGCTGGTGAGAATTTAGCACTTAGTGAGTGCTTGGTGAAGGAAGTGAGAGGGAAGGAAGGAAGGGAAGGAGGGGGGGAAGGGAGGGAGAAAGGGAGGGAGGGAAGAAGGAAGGAAGAAAAGGAGAGGGGGAAGAAGGAGAGAAGGAAAGAAGGAAGGAAGGACTTAAGAAGGGAGGGAACGCTCCCAAGGATAGAGGGGGCAAAACACAGTTTATCCAATGCCTTTAATAATGAAGGATCCAGCCAGGCCTCCTTGGAGCCCCACCTCCTCCACTGTGATATCTCTACTCCCCTGACTAAGGAGAGAGTCCTGAACTGGACAAAGCTAGGGCTGGGCTGGAGAATGAAGAGAAAGAGATCATGCAGGATCGCTGCAGGCCGGCCATCTGGACCAGAGCTGCACTAGTGCAGGTCTCCCTCTGAGTGTGTCTCCTCCACCCCACTCTGGCTTCTTATCTCCTCCTCCCTTTAATGCATGCTCCCGTTCCCCATGGGCCACCCTCACCCTGCTTCTTATCTGTTCACCCCCCATCACTGGCTCCCAGAGAGTATCCCTTTTCATCTCCCCTATCTCCTTATCTCACTCTTGCCCCCACAACCTGCCCATATCTGCTTCCTTTGACCCCCCCACCCCTTATCAAATGTCCCTCTCTCCATCACTGCCTCCTTATCTGCTCATCCCTCACCCACATGACTGTTATTTTTTGTCTTCTTGATAGAGGCCTACAGGAAATAGCAGAGGCTCAGAGGTTGCCTTCCAGACTCCCAGGCACAGACAGGCTGAGAGAGGGAGTCGCCAGCCCCTCATAGTCAGAAAGAGGGCATTTCTGAGCCTTTCCACACAAACCACGAACAGGGGCTTTGGAATCAATCCAGGCTGGATTCCTCCCATGAGGCTTAAACTGTTTCTCCACCACATACTAAGAGATGTCGGGCAAATGGCTCCAACCTCCCTGAGCTTCATCTGGACAACCAGGCTTAAGAATACTTCTCTCTAAGGATCATGGAGGCCAAGGATAGTGCGTGACAAAGAGGCTGGGTGCTCATGCTTCACCCCTACAGGCATACGGAGGCACCTGCATTAACTCCTATAACTGTAACTGCCGTATACCCATGTAACCCCTAGCAATGCTGTAGGGTAGAGGCTGTTAGTGCTGACATCCCATAGGTAATGGAGCTGAGACCCACAGCCTGATGTCACAAGGTCTACCAGGAGTTGGCCAACAGGAGGATCCTCTACCTTTCCCACAGAGTGAATCTGCTCTCAAAAAGAGGGGAGGAACCTCTCAGCACCCCCAACCTGCAATTGTCTGCCATGATTCTAAATTCCAAAGCCAAATGGGCCCCGCCATGACCTTCCCTTCACCAGGAACATTTGCCAGGTTCCCAGGACAAAAGGTGAAGGCGAGAACAGAGTTTTCTCTAAAGAAATGTGAGGGTCCACCTATTTCCACTGGGTTCTCAAGAAGTGATGTCAGCAGTCCCACTTGGCCCTTTTCCTGGTGTTAATCAGGTTCTCACACCCAAGAACACATTGTCCCCACCTCCTGAGCCACAGCCACCTCCTGAGCACTACTCTTCCTGACTATAATTAAGGATGTCACCTGGGTGTTGCTGTGATAAGTGACAGCAACAGCCCTTCACATACCTGCTCTGAGAGGCAGTGCTGAACCCACCCTCAGCTTGCCCAATGGAGACAATAGGCTTAAAGGTGTGGTGGGTATCACTGCACCAGTGGCAGAATGAAGCAGCACTGGGCAGCCTGGAGCTGCTAATCACACTTCTGGACAATCTGGGCCACTAGAGAGAAAGGGTCCTCAGGGACCATTTACTGCAAACAGCCACCCTACTTTTTGATAAGAACACTGATGCCCAGAAAGGGGAAGTGCTTTGCCCTGAGTCAAACAGCATTAACTTCCTGGTATGAGAACCCAGGTGTCCTGACTACCCAGCCCATGTTCCACACTCTGCCCCCCACCTACCTTTAGGATGGTAGTTCTTAACCAGGCCAATCTTGCCTCTCAGGGAACATGTGACAATGTCGGGAGACAGTTTTGGCTGTCCTGACTCCAGAGGGGGCCGTGTAAGAACACAAGGATGCTGACCCCCCCTTCGACAGTGCACCCACCACCCTCTGATGCAGAGAGTCCATAATGCTACCATAGAGAAACCCTGACTTAGAAACACTGCCACTGGGGTCTGTGACTGCCAATCATGTCAAGTGCCCTTTTACAAGTCTCCATTGGGTCCTCTTTGGCAATTGTTGGATTCGGACACAAAAAGGAGTGTATTTGGAGCCCCAGCTTCCTTGTAATCCAGTGACCCTGGAGGAAGAACATTCCTAGCAGTTCCCTACTTCTGTGCCTTCGTACAAGCTGTCCTCTGGGCTTGGGAGGCTGTCCCTGGCCCTGTCTCCATGTGCCAAATCCTACTCATCCTTGTAGACTAGTCCAGTGCCACTGCCTCCAGGAAGATATCCCGGATTCCTCATTTTGGGAGTCAGCAATCCATCTTCTGATGCTGAGGAGCCCAACTTGTATTAGAGCTAGGAGACAAGATAATTCCATGTCATGTCTGTGGGCTCCGGAGGTCAAAGCCCTGATTCCAAATCCTGGTTCTCCTACTTCCTACCTGTGCGATGTTGGACAATTTACTTAATAGTATAGCCTTATATATAAAAATGGAGAGAGGGTGGTAGCAGTGGCTGCTTATAGGATTATTGTGAATATATCATTAGCTGATCCATGTAAAACACTTGACACGATCCCTAATGCGTGGTTAGCGGGCAATGGAAGTTGGTGATCATAGTTATTACATCAGAATATCCGTCAAGCTCTGTGCGAAGCCCTGCGCTTCATTATCCCAGAGAAGCCACAAGCCTGATTCACAAAGCTTCTGCAGTTTACAGGTGAAAGCTCTGAGCCCCAGAAATGTCCTTCAACAGGACCTCAGTCACACAGCCTTGAAAAGACCAAGCCAGGACTCAAAGGCAGGTCTGTCTGACCCCCTGGAGGTTGCATTTACTGCACTGTGCCACCCCACCTGTTGTCTGCTGTGCTTGGTCATGGAGCCTTTCCCAGATGTCCCACACCCACTTGCTCACTTATGCCCAGACCTTGCCTTGGTACCACACTGTAGTTTTCAGACCCCATGACTGGTGATCATGGCTGGACTTCTCTGAGCTGGGTACCTGCATTAACTCATGCACTCTTCTAAGTAACCCTATAAGATAGATGCTATTGTTGACTTTCTACACATGAAAGAACTGAGACCCAGAGGAGATGGGTTACTTTCCAAGGTCACAGCACCACCAAGGCAGAGCTGGGAGTTGAATCCTGGTAGTGTGGACCTGGAGCCCACAGCATGACCACTACATCCTAGACCTCCCCGCCATCTCCACACCTTCTACCCAGGCACCCAAGGATCCAGAGGACTTTGGAATTCCTTAAAACAATGTCATCCCACTGTAGTTCCAGTCTGCTGATGGGTGGTGAGGGGCTGTGTCCTGTCTATCCATCCACACCCTGATTGGGAAGGAAAGGAAGGCAAGAAGGTGGGAAGGAACCACAGAAACAGAGGCTGGGAAGATGGGAGGGAAAAAGAAGGAGAACAGATGAGGGAAAAGGAGAGAAGAGAGATAGGTAAGACAGGCCTGGAATAGAGGACCAAGAAGATAAGAGAAAGGAGGCTGGGAGAACAAGAGAGGAGGAGCAGCCTTGCTGAGCTATTTTTGTGAATCTGAGTGCTACTGATTTGCATGTTTAACATCTCTTTGCATATTGAGGTCAGAAGGTCCTAGTTCCTTATGTGAAAAAGAGTAGGAATTCATTAGTGCAGCCTTCTGGAAGGCTCCTCCACACGTACACTGTGACCAGCCTTTCCCTGATGGAGCAAAAAGAATGGAAGAGAGAGCGCTAGTCCACCATCCTGCAAGGGTGCATGGTGTGCACACCCACACTGCTTCTACTCAATGGAGGAGGTGGCTTAACTTCTGGTACCTCAGTTTCCCCACCCACAAAAGGAAGTGAAGTGAGCTGGGGGCTCTGGAAGGAGACTAATCAAATTAAGCAAATAATTCCATTAATGAATTCATTGAAAGAGCTCCTACCTCAAAAGACGATGGGGTCCAAGGGAATAGTAAGAAAGCCATTGTCCAGCATCTCAGATGCCTTACCCTTTGTCTTGAATCTTTGGGTGCAAGGAAGGGATGGAGGGAGGGAAGGATGGGGGAGGGAAAGAGGGAGGGAGGGAGGGGGGAGGGAGGAGGATGGAGGGGGAATATGGGAGGGAGAGGGGAAGGAAGGAGGCAGAAAAGGAGGAAAATACCTTTCCAAGTGAACTTATGTACTTGTCACTTGCATTGTCTTCAAGCTGCTTTATGAAGTAGATACTCAAAGAGACCCTATTTGTAGATGAGAAAAGTGAGGCTTTACTTGGCTCAGCTACTTGTCCATAGTCACAGTATTAGGAGCCAAGCTATAGTTTGACCCGAGAGTCTGTGAGTGCAGAGCTGACACTCCCAGGTATTGCTCTGTACTGACTGGACAGACACACAAGCAGACAATAAAGGAGAGTCCCAGCACATGCTACAGGAACAGAAATGGCCCACAATGTCTCCCCCTCTCTCCCTACCTTATCTCTGCACATCTACTCCATTAACTTAGAGAAGACCACTTTGAGGAGTTACTTAGGGCCCCTCTGTGCCCCCAAACCTTTGGTTTATTATTTGGAAGGAACTCTGACCTCAATTTTATGTAACCTCATGTTTCAAGTCACCATCAACTGACTGAGCTCCAGTGTCACTCAATTCCAATCTTTCAGACAAGATCCTAGGTGTCCAGCCTAACCTGTGGGAGGTCCCTCAGATATCCACGACTGACTCACCCAGTAGTGGTCTGGAGAAACAAGGACAGGGAGTAAGAATGGGAAGATTAGATGCTACAAGTATACCAAGAGGGGGAGAGGGGGTTGTAGCAGGGAGCTGTGGCTGGCTTCTCCCAGGGTTCACTCTTAAGGACAGCGGTTTCTACTCAGGCTGGCCCTCACTAAAATGGAGATTCATGATCACTACTCAAGCTCATTTGAAAGGGAGAATAAGCAGTGGAGACAGGGAAGTTCAACAGAAAGAGTGAGCACCCACATGAGAAGACAGGAAGGCACTAGAGCTCTTGCCAGAAAATATCTCCTTTCCCTGCCTGCCTAGTGCCTGAACATCTACCATTAAAGATGTTTGTAGAACCTCGGACAAGTCATTTGACCTCCTTCTGCATGAAAAGCATCAAGGGTAGCTCTAGACATTTTGCTCTGAGGAGAGGCTAGGAAGGGTTATTATGTGCTGGTGGGCATGTAACTTGGTGTTAGAGCAGAAAGTGCTGGTTAGCTCCCCAGTTCCCATTCTCCTTTATATAAACAGATGTCTTCTCTGGGCACATGGCCACCCAGCTAAAAACCAAGTTTCCCAATCTTCCTTGCAGCTAGCTGTGGCCAACTGCTTGGATTGAGGCCAATGCCTTGTGAGCAGAAGCCATGATCATGCCTTCAAAGACAAGAAGGATCCTTTGCCTTCTCTCCACTTTTGCTTACTGGAAAGATCCTCATGGTAGTGGGAGCTGAACTTGCCATCTTAGCCACAGAGTGGGGCATGCCTTTTAAAGGTTGCATAACAACAAGAAAGAAAGTTCCATGTGCACCATTCTGTAAAGCCATTGAATGAGCCCTGGGTTGCTGGCGCTCACATTGTTACAAGGAGGATACATAAACTTCCTTCTTCAGTATGTCAGTCAATGTCTTTCCTGGACTCAGTTAAAGGTGAGCCTGGTGCCCATTCCCACACCATTTGACAAGCACAGCTCAGTGCCCTTCACGGAGCCTTCAAGGGAGGACCTGGGCCAGGTAGCCTGAGTACAGTCCCAACCCCAGCTTAAGCCCTACCCTCAAAGAAACTTTATTTCTTTATTTATTGCTAGGAAACTTTATTTTCTGATCCCCCAAATGAGGTCCCATAGTCTGACAAAGGCTCTGGAGGCCTCTTTGGGGAAGAAGAAGAACTCTAAGAGATATAGTCTGCATGATAACATGTCAGTATTTACAGGATATTTCAAAGAAATGGGAGAACAGTAGCAAACTCCAATGCCCAGTTACACTAAAAAATGCAGGATATACACCATTTAGTTTAGGACAGGCCTGTACTCACAGGCACACTCCTCTCCTGTCTTTCACCCCCATCACCACACAGTAGAGTAAATTAATCAAAGTAGAAAGTGGCCCCAAGAGAGAGGGTAGGCTGCGTCAGGGTAGGGAGAGAAGGTAGATGGGTCTAACCCCAGCTTAGACCCAGCCCTGAGTTCCCCAATCCAGTCTTCAGTGACAGGCTCTCAACCATCTCCATGCTCCCAGTCAAAAACTAAATATTTAAAGTCCCAGGGAAGGAATGTCTGTTTGTCTGGGGTCTGACATATAGCCACCAGTGGCTTTTCCTAAGAGTGGGGAAAGAAGTAACTGGTCCTCCCTGGCTTCCCTAGAAAAGTTGAACACTGGGAATCATTTCCCCATCAAAACCCATACATATAATGATGGAGCTTTCCTCCCTTCATAATAATTTTCAAATATCATGAACATTTGGGAAATGATCTTGGGAAAAACCAGCAGATGCTGAATAGCCAAGAAATGGAAAAACACCTATTAGATCCATTTCATCCACCAAAAAAATAAAAATGAAATCAAATAAAACAAAAGCAGAAGAATAAAACCCCAAGGAGAAGCTCTGGAGCTAAAGGGATCTCCTTTCCCACAGAGATATTATCACCAGTGGCCTAATTTGATTTTCTGGCAATGCCTGTGATTCAGTAAACAAGAAGGAGTTGACATTGTTAGGTCAAGTCACAGAATATCATCAGTGTATGACCTCACTGTGGTCCCCTGGAGAAGAGCCATGAAAGAGAGGCTGGTGGGACACCTGGGGGGCTCAGTTGGTTAAGCATCTAATTCTTTTTATTTTTTTAACTTTTATTTATTTTTTTGAGATACCAGGCATAAATGAGGGAGGAGCAGAGAGAGAGGGAGACAAAATCCAAAGCAGGCTCCAGGCTCTGAGCTGTCAGGTCAGAGCCTGATGCAAGGCTCAAACCCATGAACTATGAGATCACGACCTGAGCTGAAGTCAGACACTTAACCAACTGGGCCACCCACGTGCCCTGGTTAAACATTTAATTCTTGATTTCAGCTCAGGTTAATGATCTCACAGTTCATGAGATCGAGCCCCACATTGGGCTCTGTGCTCACAGCTCAGACCTGCTTGGGGATTCGCTCTCTCTCTCAAAAAAATAAATAAACAAGAAAGAGAGAAAGACAGAAAGGGGGGGGAGAGAGGGGGGAGGAGAGAGAGAGAGAGAGCGAGAGAGAAAGGGAGGGAGGGAGGAAGGAAGGAAAGGAGGGAAAGATGTGGTGAACATCCAGATATCAGCACCATGCAGGGAAAGGAAGGCTAGGGAACAGGACTGGGTACAGTGGTCTGGTTTGGTGAATTTCCCCAGACTTTACACTCTCTGGCAAGATTTCATGGTGCCCCCTCTTCCACCTGGACCTAGTAGGATATCTCTAGAAACATAGTTTATCTTATTACACACCTGAATGCCACTCAGCTGTTCTTGCAGACAGAAGGGACCATGTTTCCTGTCATTACCATCTGGCCACCTGCTATGCTTCTCAGTAATGCCTCCTAAAAATACCCTTCTCCAATATCCCCTGTGAATTTAGCAGAATAAAAAGAAAAATTAAAGTTAATCTTCTTGGATTGGCTTTCCATCAAGGAATAGTTTTGTAATGTGTGATAGAATGGGAAAACAGAAGCTTTAGAGATGCATTCGAATTGGAAGAATCAGTGTTTTTATTATTACAGCTAAGATGCATTACTACCACGTGCTGGCCACTCTTCTAATCACTTAATATGGACTATGTCATTTCATCTTCTCAACAACCTTCTGAGTGAAGTAACATTATGTTCCCCCATTTCATAGATAAGGAAACTAACATATAAGTAACTTTACCAGTGTCACGCAGCAAGAAAACAGCAATGGCAGTCAGAGTCCAGAACCAAGCTTGCAGTCTTCCATCTGCAGAACTGCCTCTGGACGAATGCTGGTGCCTTTCTCAACTCCCAGATCCTGGTTCAGACAGACTCCGGCATGAGGCCACTGGACAGGAGCCGAAGGGGGGAAGATGCAGTTTGAGAGGACAGAGGGGTGGGAAGCCAGCAGCCTAGTTGTCCTGAGAACCGTCAGATGACATGTAGCACATGAATGTTGCGGGGGGGGGGGGGGGCAGTTTGGGCAGCCACTGTTATCCATGGAGAGCCCATGAGGCAGCAGACATGTCTCTAAATGGCACAGTTCCCAGCCTCATGTTTCTGGGCTCTGACAAGGACCAGGCAGGAAGCAAGTTGTCAGGGATTCAAAGGCTCTCACCCCAGCATAGACAGGCGATGGTGATAGATAGATAGATAGATAGATAGATAGATAGATAGATAGATAGATAGATAGATAGATAATAGATAGATAGATAGATAGAT
>NW_027536465.1:82471-149374 GCF_008692635.1 Crocuta crocuta
GATAGATAGATAGATAGATAGATAGATAGATAGATAGATAGACAGACAGGTAGATAAAAAGATAGAAAGAAAGAAAGAAAGAAAGAAGGAAGGAAAGAAAGAAAGAAAGAAAGATCCATCCATACATACGTACATACATACATACACATTGGAGCATTGTACTGTATCAGATTCTTAGCTACAGAGCCAGAGCCATCTGTGAGGAAGCGGGCATATGGATGACATAGGCTGGGACAGTACTAGCAGGTACCAGACCTCTGACAGAAGGGAGGCTGGGGCAGCTGATATACCTGTCCTGGTCACTGTGACCTCTGACACTGGTCTGGGCAGAGCCTCCTGACACAGGCATGGGAGAACTCCACCCAAGGAGGGCTTAGCTAGTGTGAGATTCCACCTTCCTGCCCCTTTCCACGTCTGTGGGGCTCTGGTCACCCCTCTGGCCTACAGATCACCACTGCAGTCACCATTCACATGTATGGAGCACTTACTTTGCCCATGGCTCAAAATGCCTCACATCTGCTTTTTCATCAAACTATCTCATTCGGCATATGCAGTAGTATGTCATTTTAGGCCCTCAGGCTGCAAGTAACAACCCCGACACCTTGCTCCACTATGTCTCTCCTTACCACGGTGTCCTTTAATGGCACATATTTCAGAAAAGGATAGTAAAAAAATGGCCCAACTTCCTTCAGCCTTTAAGAAAGTGAGAGATGAACTTTTATTGTGTTAAGCCTCTGAAGACAGAAGATTAGCTTATTATTGCCACTTTGCCTGTCGAATACACTACTCACGACCTCATGGGTTTGTTGTGAGAATTGAGTTTATGCACGTAAAGGGTTTGTAATCTTTCCTGAAGGGTAGTCAGCACTCCATATGTGCCAGCTGGTGTTAATATCATTCTTTGATGACAGAATACTGATACTGGTCCCCAGGGGACTTGAGGGTTTTGGCATTTATTGCCCCAGCATGAACATCCACTCAGTTCCTGTTCATGACAGCTGGGGCTAAAGATGCTTTATGTTTGCAGAGGGTTTTATTGGTTTTCTTTAAGAAGTTTACAATAACCTCAGACTCAGAATCGAAAAGGACCATAAAAGTCACCTTGCCCATCCCTCGCCTGGGGCTTAACTGCCTTCTCCAACTTTTATTCTGAGGGTTCCTTCAGGCTCATCTAAAGCACCCAGGGTGCTTAACCAGGAGCTCGTGCTGCTAGAAAGTTTCTTCCTTGGGGAGCCTGCGTAGCTCAGTCAGTTAAGTGTCCAACTCTTGATTTCAGCCCGGTCATGATCCCAGGGTTTTGGGATCAAGCCCTGTATCAGGCTCTGCACTGAATGTGGAGCCTGCTTAAGATTCTCTCTCTTTCTCCCTCTGCCTCTCTCTCTCTCTCTCTCTCTCCCTCTCAAAATAAATAAATAAAGGAAGGAAGGAAGGAAGGAAGGAAGGAAGGAAGGAAGGAAGGAAGGAAGCTTCTTCCTTATGCTTGCCTGACTGTCTCCAGTAGCCTTACTCTGGCCAGTACACCTGCCCAGTCAATCCAGTGGCCCAGTGACCATTCATTCCATCCATTCAGCAAACAGTTACTGAGTTCCTACTCTGTGCCTGGTCTCACTGCTTCCTGTGGCCTCAAGTGAGTTACTCAACCTCTCTGAGCTTCCAATGCCTCATCTATAAAATGAGAGTAATAATAGCACTTGGTTCACTGAGTTGTCATGCGGATGAGATAAGGTAATGCATATAGGGCACACATACATAGTGAGTGCTCAGTAAGGACAACTTTTCGTTGCCACTGCTATGGTTGCAACGTATTAGGAAAAATAGGAGCCAGATCAGTATTCACAAGTCTGGGAAGGCCTTGCAGAAGACAAGGGTGACCCATCATAGAAACATGGACTGGATCTGAACTGGGTCCTATTACTCCACAAGAAGAGAAATTGGCTGTCAGCAGACCCTTGGAAGGCCTAAAAAGCCAAGCCAAGAAAAGTCACAGCAGAGAGCTTGGTGGGTCCCCCATTGAAAACCCCGACATAACACCATAGGAGAGCTGTTCTTGGAGGTAGCCGCAGAACAGGGCTGGAGGCATCCGGACCAGGATAAGCTCAGGGTTCAGTGCGGGGGCTGACCGGGGAGCAGGATGGGATGGCGTCCACGACCTGCTTTTGTGCCGCATAGAGCAGTCCCAGCAGCTTAACGGAACTGGGCAAGAGTGACACCAGAGACAGAAAACAGACATGGCTGAATGGCTTGCAACTTAGAGCTTCCTGAGGGGGACAGAAGCACAGCCAGGGACATAGGTCAACCAGAGACACAAGCCAAGCCCCCTCCCCAGCGGCTGCTGCTTGTGAACAGCTCCTGCTTCTGAGCCACAGCTCCCCTCCTGCAAAACGAGAAAGCTGGGGGAGGGGGTGTTGGGGACAGAAGGAGGGACTGACAGCCCGCCCTCGCCAGCTCGCCATGACAGCCCAGCCCCACGCTGGAGTCAGATCAGCCAAATGGAGCACACGCAGTGGGAGGCGATTGGCCCGCTCCCACCCAGCACCCTTCCAGAGCCTGGTTTGTGGTTTTACACAGTCTCACTGCATCTTGTTTTGGAGAAGAGCCTGGGAGGAAGGCCTTCTTTCCTCCCTGTGTCTGCTGCTTGCCTGCTGGTTCACTGATCACTCTTCCCATTTCCTGGTGGCTGCTAGGATGTGACCCCAGGGTGGGGGGGGGGCATGGGTGTGGGTGGAGGCAGCTCCCCGCTGAGTCACAGAGGAAGTCCCCCACCCTCGCTTAATTGCCAATAAAACGGAAAGCACCAGCTCTTCTTGGGAGAAGGCAAAGAATCCTGCTAAATCTCATTTAAAACAAGAGTTGTCGGGGTTTTTTTTTTTCCTGTTTGGAGAAACAAATTGGAAGCACCCTGACCCCACCAGCAGCAAGGACCCTGAATGGGTCAGGAGGGAAGTAGAAGAAAGGGTGTAATGGAGAAAATCTACCCATTGGGCCACGTTGAGCACAAACTGGCACTGCTTTTGGCTGTCTCCAGCATTCAGGCACCAGGCCAGGCCCCAATTAGCCAATTAAGTGACAGACACTGACAGTCTCCATCAGGTAACCAGCGTGGGTCACCGCCTCCGCAAACAGAGTCTTGGGAAAAGCTACAACTTGAGTTTGAGTCTGACGCCATTGTGTGTATTTTGTGTGACTTTCAGTGAGTCATATCACATCTATGAGTCTCAGTTTCCTCATCTGCAAAGTGGAGCCAATAATAATAACCTGATAGGATTCCAGGGAAGATTAAATGAGATAAACACGTATTAAAAGCTTCACACAGGGCTGAGCCCGTTGTAAACACTTGGAAGGAGCAGCTGTTAAGACCTTCAGCTATCACGTACATGAGGCTGGCTGCAGAAAGCTTATGCCTCCAGAAGGGAAGCAAAAATAATATAAAAATAGGGAGGGGGACAAAACATAAGAGACTCTTAAATATAGAGAACAAACTGAGCTTTGCTGGAAGGGGTGTGGGAAGGGGGATGGGCTAAGTGAGTAAGGGGCATTAAGGAAGACACTTATTGGGATGAGTACTGGGTGTAATACGTAGGGGATGAATCACTGGAATCTACTCCTGAAATCATTATTGCACTATATGCTAACAAACTTGGATGTAAATTAAAAATAAATTAATTAATTTAAAGAAAAAGGAAGGAGGCTTATGGTTCCAAAAGGAAACAAGTGTCCCAGGTGGGTGTCACTCTCGGGAGCATGACTCAGCTCCTAACACTGTAAAGACTGCTCCTTGGGAAGCTGACAAAGACTACGCTTTATCTCTCTCCATGCTATTATTTTCTTGTATTTAAGACTCCCTCAAATCGCTTGCTTATTTCCTGCATCACACCAGTATCAAAGGCTGGTGAAGACCCCCAAGCAGACAGACTGCAAAGTGGTGGTCTGGCAGCTGCCCTTCCTTCCGGAGGGAGCAGAGGATGTGGAGAGTAAAGCATCTGGGGGAGGGGGGTGCTCCTGCGTGAGCGAAGGCCCAGTGGAGAAAGCTCACAGCATCTCAGCTGACATTTGCAAACAGAGCTATATTGAGAGGTGTCACCTTCTCCAGCAAGGTCAAAAGACTCATGCCTGCTAACCTGGAGAGGTGGGAATTGCAGGCAGCAAACAAAATCACACTGCCACTTGGAACCCTGCCAACTGCTACAATCAGGGTAAAAATAATTAGAAAAGTAAGTCAGGTGTGAATCAGATGCTCTGGCACTGGGTGGAGTATGGAACGCTGTGTCGACTCCCTCTTCTTCTGAGGCCCCTCCTGCCTCAACTTCTAGGACACAGTTTCTGCCCAGTGCTTGTCCGATCATCAGCCACCCCGTCCCCTCCTCTGGCTTCTCATCCCTTTCCCATGCCCTGGGGCTTGGCCCTTGGCACTCTGCTCCTTCCTGCTAATATTGTATTCATTCTTTCTAGGATTCATCTCCTCTCACCCCAACCTCACAGCGGCTCAGCACCAAATTGGAACACACACACACACAGACACCACCACCCCCTGACCCAGGCTCATGGGCACCCTTAAATAAGCCATTCTTCATTCACTGGTATATTCCATCCACAGACACTTAGTAAATACCTGCCACAAGTCAGGCACTGGGCTAGGTTCTAGACATACAGAAGTGAAACGCACACCTGATTGGACGGTCTATTGCAAGGAAAGAAAATTTATTATTTTTTAAAATTTTTTTATGTTTTATTTATTTCTAAGAGAGAGAGAGAGACAGCGTGAGCAGGGGAGGGTCAGAGAGAGAGGGAGTCACAGACTGAAACAGGCTCCAGGCTCCGAGCTGGCAGTCAGCACAGAGCCCGACGCAGGGCTCGAACCCACTAACCACAAGATCATGACCTAAGCGAAAGTCGGACGCTTAACCGACTAAGCCACCCAGGCGTCCCTCAAGGAAAGAAAATTTAAAAGAAATTTTTAAAAATTAGAAATTGCAAATATAAAGAATATAACATGGTCTTTCATGGACAAAACTGAGGGGTGAGGGAGGGGAAAAAAACCTTCCTTTTCATAAAGTAAAGATCATTCTGAGTCAATGGTGTGGAAGCTAATCCCTGATAGGGAGTAGGAGTGGTGTGCAGAGTGGGGAGGGATCCTTCTAGAAAGATGAAAAAGCAAGAGTAAGGATCTTACCCATTTTTTTACCAAATAATTTGACTTGTGTGGGGGTACATGAAATGGAGGGTCTCCAATTTAAGGATTATCAAGAAGTTAAAAGCAGACAGATATCAGCTTTTATAAAAGATATGCTTCAGCCAGACATCCAAATAATTACCTAAATTGTCTCATCTGTGACATTTATCACCAACCCTTCCCTTGGAGATATGTTAGTAGGAAAATAATGAGAAGAAAGTTATTTTGTAATTACGCAGCATGAATTATGACTCTGAGAGGCTATTTCCAGGTGTGCTTTAGTGTAATTTAGTTCAGCATTATCAGAGTTTAATTTAAGATGACATTATCGGTGCAGAGAAACTCCGGAACAAGATTCAGAACAGGACTTTCATCCTGGTATTCCTGGCCATCTGTGTGATCATAACCCTGTTAAGCTTCGGTTGCCTTCTCTATGATGTGGGAATAATAATCCTTGCTTTCCCTACTTCTCAGAAGAGTTGGAAGAATTAAATAAGGCCATGGATGTAAAATGCTTTGCAAACTATAAAGCACTTTTCATGGAAGGATCACTCTTCATACCTTTCCTTGAGGTTGAAGGACCCTTTATCGTGGCCACTGGACAAAGAAAGCCTAACTCAAACTTGTTTGGAGAAGAAAAAACCTACTGGCTACAATAATGAGAAATCTGAGGTTAACTGGCTTCAGGTACAGTCTGATCCAGAGACTCAAATAATACCATCAGTCCCCAGACCTCTCTCCATCTCTCAGCTCATCTCTTCTCCATGCTGACTTTCTTCTTAGGGTCTTCCTGGTGGCTGACAATTGCTCTAAATCTATACTTTCCCAGGTTTAAACCCAGCAGGAAAGAGAGAGTGTCTGTCACTCAACAACTCAAGGGAAGTCTTGAGCCCAATTCTCCCTGACCAAATGGGGTTATGTGACCACTGTGTCCAAGGGATGAGAGAAGCCTTGATGAGCCCTGTCTGAGTCACATGCCCAACCCCAAGCAAGAAGCACATGGACCTGAGTGGAGGTGGGATGGATTCCTGGGGAAACCAAGAAAGGATGAACGACAGTTGGCCAGTGAAACGGCAGAAACTCACTCCACCCCCACATTCTAGGTCCCTCCACTGGAAACGGCTGGCCAGTCTTCAGTATGTCAGGACCAGCAGTAACCAAAGACCAGTGAGATTACAGGCTGGGGCATGGAACTCAACCCTGCTTAAGACCAAGTCCTTCAGAAACTCATAGAGCCATGCCTTTTCTCAAGTCTCCAAAGTACAATCTGTCCTTAGGCATTTGTCTTTCCCTTCAGACACAGCCTGCTTCTTTCCATCCAGGCCAGCTCCCACCAGGCAGTGGATCTGGCCTATGAGGACCTGTGCTATGAACTTCACCACTTCTCCTACCAGTCTTGATTCCATCCAATAGTCAAAAACTCTACAGCTTTTGTGTCTTGGCTTCTCTCCTGCTCCATAGCCATTTCCCCCCAAGTTTCATGGCATGTAAATGATACAATGGAATACAAAGACGGGATAACTACTTGAGGGTATTTGGGGAGATGGGAGAGTGTGTGACAGGGTAAAGGGGTGGTGCAGAAATCTCTATAGAAGAGAAGTGAACAGAGTCTTAAGTAATGATTAAGAATTTGCTAGAAACAGAGTGAGAGAAGATCATTCCAGGCATGAATCTTTGGATCCAAAACTATTTTTGATCTCTCCTTACAAAAAAAGAAAACTCTTTTTCTCAACCCAGAAGTTGTAAGCCAGTGGCCTGCAGACAGATCGGGCTGACAGATGTGTTATATTTGGCCCACACAACATTTTGTAGAATTTAAATTAGTTGCCAACATTTAAAAATGGTGAGATTTTACATAAGGATCTGGAGTTTCGGCTGGTCTCGAAAAATTCAGGAGCTTTGGCAGCCCTGGACCTGGCTTCCCAATGGGGCAACAACTGACTGAGTTGGGGAGCACCTGCCCTCTTGAGACAGGGCAGGGGCCACACAGCCTGCTGGCCTCCTTGTTCTCCTATGACATTTGCCTGGCCTCTGTTGGCATTTGAGTCTGTGCCCTTGTTTCTACCCAAAAAAGTAGCCATTTACTCTGCAGACCATTTCCTATTATTAGTAGTATAGTATAGTACAGTATAGTATAGTATAGTGTAGTATAGAATATCATATCCTATTAAAAAACCTAATCTGTTTTCATTCCTCCCTTCCTTAAAAATCTCAAATGATTCTCCAAATCAACAGAACAAAGTCTAAACACCCAGTGCAGACTGGTGGGTTAGGTAGCGGAAGTTGACCCCAATGCAAGGTTGACCACCACCACCTTCCTCTACCTTATCCACCAACTTCCAAGCCCTAAAACCCTCTATTCTGAACTGTCTTTTCCTACCCCTTCCTTTCCCATGACTGCAAGCTCTTATCACATACTGTCCCTCCAGCTCCTCTCCCCGGGTCAGACTTCCCTCAGCCTTCAGTGCTCCGTCCAGGGGCCATCTCCTGTCTAGCTAGAGACCACCTGACTCTTCCCTCCCTCCTCGGGGCCCCTGCAGCAGCACTGTGTTCCTGTCTTGGTGTCGGCACCTGCCATGTTTCTCTCTAATTATCTGTTTACATGGCTGCCTCCTCCACATCCAGCCAGTCTGAGATCCTTGAAAGCAGAAACCGTGACTGATTCATCTTTGTATATTCAGTGTCTCTCTGTATACCTTGGCAGATATTGGATACTCAATAAATTCTTGTTACATGAATGAAGAAAGGAACAAACACATGGGGAACAAACTGGCAGGTGTTCATGGAATGTCACACCTCAACAATTGTAATGAAAGAAATCCCTTTCACGGAAGCATTTCTGTCTACTCTAGCCACAAGTGCTCCCTTCTCTGGATCCTTGTGGAGACAGTACTTTATGATAGAGCCTAGCTGAGTTATTAGAGGAAGCTAGAAGAAAGGTCATATATCCCTTGGGTGTTGACAGAATTACAGGGCCATAAAAGACCTTAGTGCTGGTCTCTGGCCTTTCCAGCCCCTTGCAGGCAGGTACAGGCACCAAAGCCCTAGAAGCTGTGGCTGAGGCCCCAGCACCAACTCATCAGACACAGAGTAGCTCCACCACTGACACACCAGAGAGAAACCCAGAATAAGTTCTTACTTTTTCACTCAGCTCCAGTCACATCTGACTTACTTGCTGTTCCTTGAATATACCAAGCACCATCCTGCCTGAGGGCCTTTGCACTTTCTAGAATTCTCTTCTGTGTATTCACGTGGTATACACCCTTACTTTATTTAGGTATAAGATTTTTTTTTTAAAAGAACAAGCACAAGCAGGGGAGGAGTAGAGGGAGAGGGAGAGAGAGAATCTCATGCAGGCTCCACACACAGTGCAGAACCCGATGCGGTGCTCAAACTCACAAATGGTGAGATCATAACCTGAGTCGGAATCAAGAGTCAGACACTTCACTGACTGAGCCACCCAGACACCCCCTAGGTATTAGATCACATTTAACCTCATTAGAAAAGACTTCCTTGATCACCAAAATAAGACTATAAGTATGTCACCTACTCCTTGACTCTCCTAATCCTTTACTCTGCTCTACAGAAGAATGGTTAAGAACCAGGACATCAGGGCCCAGAGACAGCTGAGGCCTGATGCCACCAAGACTCCCTCCTTTCTCCTCTTCATCTCTTATGTTGGTTTGTTCTGCTTGTCTCCATTTTTTCTTACCCAGGCAGGCTTTCTCTACAGGAGTAGTCGTGATTCACATCCTTCAAGCTCATGACAGAAACGAGAAGGAATCCTTCCCACTCATCCTGGTGAGAATAATCTCAGAGAAATAAGCTGATTGGCCTAGTTTGGGTCCCATGCCTATCCCTAAACTATTTCCACAGTGAAAGGATGTGTTCTTTTTTTTTTCTAAAGTTTATTTATTTTTGAGAGACAGAGAGCATGAGCATGGGAGGGGCAGAGAAAGAGAGGGAGACACAGATTCCAAAGCAGGTCCAGGCTCTGAGCTGACAGCACAGAGCCGGACACAGGACTTGAACCCACAGACTGCAAGATCATGACTTGAGCCAAAGTTGGGCACTTAACCAACTGAGCCATCCAGGCGCCCCAGAGAAGATGTATTCTTATTGGTCAGGTCTGACAGGGTCTTTATGGCTTGTCAACCTATCACTGTGACCAGCA
This sequence comes from Crocuta crocuta, assembly GCF_008692635.1. Classification (NCBI taxonomy): domain Eukaryota; kingdom Metazoa; phylum Chordata; class Mammalia; order Carnivora; family Hyaenidae; genus Crocuta; species Crocuta crocuta. The sequence goes on from NW_027536465.1 coordinate 91,816, forward strand.
AAAGGAATGCTCACTTACCCAGGCCTGGGTCACCTACAGACTGAGAACCAAGGCTGGAGCCAGCTCCATGTGAACCAAATGGTTAAGAATAGGGGTGAGTGGAAAATCGAGGTGCAACTGCTCCCCAAGACAGAAGAGACGGGTGGACACTGGGCAGACAGGTTCATGAGACATGTGATAATGGCTTCCCAATTCCCAAAGCACCTCTTTCGCTGTTTATCTCCACTGAATCCTCACACCAGTTCTGTGCATGTGCCCAGGCATTATTATCCCCAGGAAGATATTCAAAATATTGAACAACCAGCACAACACAGGCCCTGGCCAAGCAGAAGGGAACTGTCTTAAGCGTTGGGGGCTGTGATAACAAGGTACCATAGTCTGGGTGGTTTCTGAACAATAGAAAAGTTTTCCCACAGTTCTGGAGCCTGTGAGCCCATGATCAGGAGGCCAGCACAGTCAGCTTCTGGCGAGAACCCTCTTCTGGGTTGCAGACTCCAGGCTTCTTGCTACATCCTCACATGGTAGAAACCAAGCTAGCTCGTTCTCTCGTCTCCTCTTCTGTGGGCATGAATCCTGTGATGAGGGCTCCACCCTCCTGGCTTAATTACCTCCCAAGGCCCTTGCTCTAAATACCATCACATGGGGAGTTAGGGTTCCAACACATGGATTCTGATGGCGGCACAGGCACGCCACCCATAACAGGACTCCAGCTATGCACCACGGGGAGGGCCACCCTGATGAACAGTCATGGAACCGCACCCTGATTGCCCTCGTTTTCCAGGTGAAGATACTGAAGCCAAGAGAGATGTTTAGGCTGTGCCCAGTCACATGGTGAGCTGGTGGCCAATACCTCCAGACCCCGCCACCAACTCGAGGCCTCTTTCCACTGTCCTAATCTACCCCTCTGTCCTCAACCATTTGGGAGGTGAAGTGAGGCAAGACTGGGGGAACCAGAGAAGAGTTGCTATTCGGATCCCAGCCGCTTGGAGGAGGAAGCCAGCACTCTGGAGCACATGGGGCGGGCTGCTTACCAGGTGCCACAAAACCCTGGGAAGCAGCGCCTGCCAGACGGCAGGGATCAGAAACAGCCAATGGGATGGGAATGTGCCGCCAGGCGGCAGACGCCAGGAGGGCTGCAGCTATTCTGGGGTACAGGCAGTGGCTGCGCCATCACCCCAGCCCTGTCCCCTAGTCCCCCAGAGCCTGACTGATGTAGGGTCTGAGACCCGAGGCTTCTGGGCCAAGTGGTCAGGCCAAAGGGAGGCAGACTTTGCAGAGAAGAGCAGAGAAGACCATGAGTAAATACGGCTTCAGGTCATAGTAAATGCCTAGTCATTGTCCTTATTCGAAGTCACCCAATCTGCTCAGAATCATCTGGGCCAAACGCTCCTCCTGTTGGCTCACTACCCTCTGGAAGCCTCCCAGGTGTAATCTGGAACAGTCCTCCTCACTGGAAGGGCGGGGGGAGATGGAAGAAGAAGGCAGCCCACTCCAGGTTGGAAGGTAGCAGTGTGAATAAGCAAAAGGCACTTACACACAGGGCTTGTCCTGGGCAGCTGCAAGATGGATGGGTCCCCACACCCACTCAGCAGCTCTTAAAAGTTTATATTAAGAGGCTTTAACCGGGTCCCATCATGTATACTGTGTAGGCATTTTCAACACCACATCACTACGCCAAAGCTGTGTCCTTGGAGAAGACTCTGAGAACAGAAAATGTAAGTGAAACCCATATTCCAAGGACAGGGGAGGGGATGAAGAGTCTCCACATCCCTGGGTCTAGCTCATGTGTCCGTTTGGCAGTCATATCTTTTTAGTGACGTTCCCAGAGCCCCCATGTTATTAGGTGCAGAAACTGAGGCCCAGGGACAGGCTATGACTTGCCCCAAGGACCCACAGCAAATTTGAAGGAGAGTGGGCATTGCTTGATTTCTCATTTCAGGACCCCTTCACCTGGACTGCCTAAGACTGGGAGGCAGTCCGATTCCCATTCTTAGGGTCACCATCCTTCCACTTCATGGGGCCAGTTGAGCTTGACCTTCACGCCCCCCATTCCTCCAGTAGGGGCCATGCCATAGCTATAGGCGTGAATTCTGCTGCAGCCCCTCTCCCTGCCCTCACGCGCTGCACTGAGGACCACACTGTGCAGGCCTGAGCCCCGCTCCACCTTCTGGATTCAGGGCCTGAGCAGCTCTCTGGGCCAAAGGCACCACCCAGGCACAAACACCTTGGCCCCAAATGTCTCTCCTAGAGAGAGAAAAATAAAACAAGGGTGAAAAAGAAATTCCTTCCTTTCTTCTTCTGACAGGACCCAGCCTTCTTTTTATTGCACCCACCTTTACAGCCTAACTGGACAACAAAGAGAGCTTCATGCTCACCCCAGGGACCAACCTCAGGGACACTGTTGCTGCACATCCTCTCTCAGTCTCCATCTGCTCAAGCCTCTGTCTCCTCCAGGAACTGGGCCTAGAGCACACCCGGGAGAGAGAAGGTGCACCTGTGAAGGCAGTTCCCTTCACAGCCAATCATCAAAGCCATGAGTCTCTGCTCCACTTTGCAGATACTACAGAATGTTTTCTTTTTAATCCTGTGTGGTAAAAAGGAGAATTCTGGCTCCCATTTCACAGAGGGGGAAGACTGAGGCTCAGAAAGAGGTATAGGGCTTTGGAAGGAGAATGATCATGTAGAAGGTCTTTCCCTGTCATAGACAGGCTGTGGGAACCCGTGTAAAGCACTTAAAACCCAGTGCCTGGCACAAAGTAGATGGTCAGTAAATGTTATCTACGCATTGTCATCCCCAGGAGCAGAGAGCCTGAACAGAGCTACAGCTCTAACCACAGCCTCTGGCTCTTATCCAGCAGCCCCAGGAGAGAGTGACCTGATGAGGACAGGAAATCAGCAGTGGTGGCCTTGCTGACATGGGCAGGAATAAATCACTCCAGATGTGGCAGTTTCTCTGTGCCTAAAACCAGAGACAGTAGGTGCGCCACTATCCATGTGAACAGGTGAGACAGAGTGAAAGGGTGTGGGTCACAAGAGTGGGCACGATCTCATTGCGGTTTTAGGGTATTTCCAGGTATTTGCTCAGCAGGACTTACCAAGAATCCTTCTATAAGTTGGAATTACTTCCCAGGGTCTGGGAAGAAAGCCCCCAGCTTTTCTGGATCCCTGGCCTCCCATCTCCTTCTCCCTCAACACTACCACTCTCCTTTTCCAGAAAGTCCCGGGGCAGCATCTGGGCTCCCTCCCACCATCCTCTTCCCAGAATCCTAAGGATGCCTGGCAAAGGTAACTGCCCCGAATGAATGGGCCAGAACAGTGATTCAAAGCTGGGTGCTGATAATTGGAGCTGCTCTGTGGTCTGGCTGTGGAGTCCAGGGCCGGCTGAAAGCATCTGGACAGCATCAGTCACGAACGGAAGACACGTCAGAAGGACTCAACCCCAGCAGCTACCCACAAGGGAAGGAAGATGCAGGGAACCAGACAGGAAACGATCATGCTTTTCAAAATCAATGAGTTTATAGTAACTGTATTTTTTTTTTTCATTTCTCTATACAACTAAAGAAGAGAGATGGGTAAATTATCAAGAAAGTAGAGCATTTTCTGTTTATCAGTCATGAGCAGAGGAGTGTCATTAAGTACTCTATCAAATAAGCTGTAAACAACTAGATATTTTTATCAGTCATTCCCTCAACATTATTTTTATAAACTACGTACATCTTATTGCCCCCTGAATTCATATCCTGAGGACTCGGGGGAAATAATGTTTTCCTTATTGTTGCTTCCTGGTTCATTAAAAGATATATTTCATAGAATGAAGCAAGTTATCTCACCTGAGAGATGCAAGGCTGTAATAATCACCTAAGGAGTGAAATGATGCCACAAAATCTTAACAAATAGCTTGTAGAAGCACACACACACACACACACACACAAACTATCTAATGAAGCTGATAGCTGCAATTAAAAAAACCCACAAAAACCAATGAGCTTCTAAAGAACACCTGATAAGGTAAAAGAAGGAGGCCAGAACGAATGCACTCAGAGAATGCATGGCTTTCTCAGGGAGGTACCCCCACGCACACACCCCATGTTAGCCCAGAGCTCTGCTTTTACCTACCTGCACTACCCTGCATTCTCCCTTCAACCAACTTTGCATCTTTATAATCATTTAAGATCTTTTTTCCCTGTGTCTCCCTTCCCAGGAAGAGACCTTGCCTGTTTTCTTGACTGCTCTAGCATGGCACCTGGTGCATAGTAGGGGATCAATAAATATTTGATGGCCAACACACAAGAAGGTCTCTCTTTGATAGAACCATGGGTTGGCGGCCAGCTGCGTCCACAGTCCCTTCATCACAGGCTGTGTGGATGGAGGCCAAGTGGTTGGTCATCCTTCGGATCCATCAAACGTAGGTCACACTTCTTATTTGTTGTGAAATCACAGGCAAATTACTAACCTCTGCCCCTGCACCCCATTTTTTTCATAGCAGTTATCATCACATCCAGTATATGATTTATGTCTGTGATCATCTCTGTCTCCTCCAAACAGAAAGTGAGCACCAGGAGACCTGGGACTGGGTTTTGTTCACTGCTGAACAGAGGAAAGTCATAACGTGTAACCACCAGCCATCATGGACACCAATTTGAATACATATTGGTCCCATATGCCCTACAGGCACACACTGTGTATACATCAAAGCTGGCTATCGTCCAGTTCGTAGGACAGGGTGTGGTATATAGTAGGTGATCAGTAAATAGGTGTTAGATAATTGGATGGATTTCAGTCACCCTCTCTGTAAAATGGGACATTATGGCTATTTAGCATATATTGGTTCCTTTCTGGCCCTTTGCTGGTCAACTCTGGTCAGCTAAGGAAGCAGTAGGTCCCTTTGTTCTGTCCCCAGCCTCCCTCCCACTGCAGCAAATACAGCCATACAGCCGCTCTTAATAGACCCGAAAGCGACAGTGTCTGCTGTTCCTACCTCTGGCTCTCCTGGGAACTAATTGTAAATTTCCATCTGTTATTTCACCCCTTTCTATCCCCTTCTGTCTCTTCTGTCAGATGCCAGAACCTCTCTTACCATTAGCACCAGTGGTAAAGCATAGTGTCCCTAGACAGACATTGAGCCAGCATTAGCCTGTTTTGCCCAAAGAGGTTTAAAGTGCTCTCAGCAAAGAGGGCCCAGCAACAGGTACAGCTGACCCGATGCTTCAGCGTGAACTCACTCACTCATGCTGCAGACACTTGTGATGTGTTCGTGCTTATTATATAACAGACGCCAGAGGAAAACAGTAAACAAAGTAGCATACGTGCCCAAAAGGTGCTCACAGTCCAGCAAGCGGGACACACAGTCCAGCAAGGAGACAGACAGATAGGCATGTACTTACACTGAGAACTTCCAAGAGAAGGGAGTTGAAATGGACAGAGAACTGCCATTCCCAACAAACTCCGGTTTGTCTTCTCATTTTAGTAAAATGAACTTTGCAAGAGAAACATCCCTGGTAAACACCTAGCGCCCCGGGTCCATGTCAGCAGGAATAATTCTGGACCTTTGCAGCTGTCTGGGGCCTGCAGGACAGGGCAGAGACTCCAAGAAAGATTTGGCCAACAGAATACTGGGCACCAAAAGCAGCTACCTCCACTCACCCCTTATTCCCCATCAGTCCTGACCTCCTCTCCACGTTTCCCTGCCCCCAAGGCAGGGAGATGGCAGTTTGAGGGGCAGAGAGCAGGAGCCAAGTGCATTACATATGAACCACTTTGCAGATGAACGCACCTCATCTTGACACATGCAATTATGAGATTTTACTCTTTGTGCCTCCAGGGCATCTGGATGCATCTTCCCAACTCTTCTCCACATATACACAGACAGGCACGCACCCCCATGCACACAGACATACACACCCGAGCTGCATGCCCACGCCCGCACACATGCACGCACGCACATACCCCTCCTGAGCTGTTCAGAAACGATGCGGATGTCAACATTCAACTCCAGTCGGAGGCTGTGGAGGGTCACCAAGGCACGGACAGGAAGCAGCCATCGAAAGAGCTCAAGAACCAATCCCCCAGGGGTTCAGGAACCAAGGAGCAGTAAACAAGTGCAAGCTGGTCACAAGTAAAAAGGAGGGGCTGGGAAGAGTGGGGGTGTGGTTCCACACTCACCTCCACCAACTTCCTCCTGAAATAACAATAGCAGCAGTAAAGGTTTGTGGAGAGTTGATGGTAGGCCAGGTACAATGACCTATTTTATGAGGGTCATTTAATTCTTCCAACAACCCTGAGTCAGATATTATTATTGTTGCCATTGTTGTTGTCTCATAGCCCTTGCCCTAACCACTGTGTTACACAGGCTCTCAGGTTGAATCAAGAAATTTTAAAAGACTGAAAAAGGTACTCAATCCACTTTTATATAATTAAACTAATAATAACGGTAATGACTATTCATAGAGCTTCTAGAAAGGATGGAGAACTGTGCTGGTTCTACCTCTTTCAAACCTGGCAGCCCTGTGAGGTACACACTGAAATCACGCCCATTTTAGAGATGAGAAAACTGAGCACAGTGAGTAGAAGGGCCACAACTAATTGTGCAGTACGAGTTAGGATTTAACCATCAAACTATGAGCTAAGCGTTGGTCGGCTTTATTCAGTTAACATGATTCTGCCCCCTTCCCGGGCATCAACGGTACCCATCCAAGTGCCCCAGTTAACACTGTTCTCGTTGGCATCTCCTTTATATTAATACGGTGTTTGCTTAGCACCCTCTGTTGCTGGCCAGTCGTGTCATTCCCTTCTTTATCTTTATCGTAAATATTCCTGCTCTGAATATTTTTATATGAACTAATTTCTTGCTAATTACTAGGTCAAAGGTGAAAGCAATTTGCTAAGTGTGTCTGAGCCAATTGCCAGTGTCTGCAGTAAATGCACATATCTGGTTCCTCCAAATGCAGCCCATGAAATTTCACAGATGTTTTTACTGTTAATGGGTTTCACATATTATAGCAAAATAGATTTTGTTGCTCTGCATTTACTGTCTAGTGAAGCCCTGCATTTTTCCACATGACATAACAAATTACCACAAACTGATAGGCTGAGAACCATGCTCATGTATTAGCTTATGGCTCTGTATATACCTGGCATAGTCCTGGCACAGCGCAGGTGGGCTATCTACCCAGCATGTTTCGAGAGGCTGAAGTCAACTCATTGGCTAGTTGCACTGTCATCTGGATCTCCAAGCCATCTTCTAAATTCACTGGCAGAACCACGTCCTTGCAGATTCTTTACTGGCTGTTGGCCAGACTCAGCAATTAGAGGGCTTTCGGGCCCTTTCCACCAGCTCCTTCCCCTTTCTAAGAGCTGGCAATGGACAATATCCCTTTTAAGGGTTCACCTGATCTGGTAACACCAGCCTGGGTAATTTCACTTTTGATTAACACAGTCAACTGACTATGGGGATAATCAGGGAGCAATATCTCATCATATTCACAAAATCGGCTGAAACTCAAGGGGAAGGGAGTAAATGAGGTGTGCACACCAGGGAATGGGGCTCTTGAGGGTCATTTCAGTGACCTGTTGCTGTAACAAATTACCACAAATTTAGTGGCCTAAAACAACTGTATTACCTTACCATTTTAGACATCACAAGCCTAGGATGGGGTACCCAGTTTATATTCCTTCAGAGGGTCTAGGAGAGAATCATGCTTTTTCTAGCTACTAGAGGCTGTCTGCATTCCTTGACTTGTGGCCCCTTCCTCCATCTGCAGGGTCAGCAGGTAGTATCTTCAACCCCTGCCTCCCCCATCAGACCTCCTTCTCTGACTCTCCTACCTCTCTTTCCCTTTAAAGGATCTTTGTTATTACATTAGACCCACCTGGTTGATCTAGGATAATGTCATCTCAAGATCCTTAATCTAATCACATCCACAAAGTCTTTTTGCCGTTTAAGGTGACATAATCACAGGTTTCAGGGATTTAGAATAAAAATATTTTTAAGAGTCATTATTCAACCTACCCCAAGGGCCATTTTAGGACCTTGCTTACTAAGGCATTTGGGTTTTGTTCTGTTTTAGTTTTTACTGAGATCTAATTAACATCTACAATACTTTATCTTCTGTATTTGCATCAGAGAAATTTATGTATTCTACCAATTTTAAAATGATATCCATAACATTTTCATAACATATTTTGTATAGATTATTTCAAATCACTTCTGTCTAAAATCTGTTTTATCATTGAGTTTCTTTCCTTTCTCTCTCATTTTGTTTTGTCATTCTTTTGCTCCAGGAAACCTTGTTGTCTTTCAGTGTTGTGTGTTTGTCAGAAGCCATCTTGTTGCAAATGACATCCTCTGTTTCCTTGACACACAGAAAGACGTCTTCTCTCCACAGCTGGGACAAATGTGCTATTCTGTTCTCTCCCTGATTTGCATTCTGTTTATTGTTTGCTTCTCTCTTTAATTCTTTGGGCCATTTGGAACTTCTTAAATGTAGAAAAGTGAAGTATGGCTTCAATGTCTCAATAACGTTTCTTACTCGGAGATAACTTTCAACACTGTGGTTTTGTTTCTCATTTTTCATTTCTCTATTCTGATAATGACTATCATTTCCTCAAAGGGTAGTGTATCCCAAGGTCCTTTTCCAAAGCACAAACATTGGGTAATGCCACTGACCAATTTTCAGTTTGCAACACACATTTATTTAATGTTTGTTTATTTATTTTTAGAGAGGGAACAAGCTTGGGAGGGACAGAGAGGGGAGCGGAGAGAGATATCCCACATGGGCTTGGTGCTATCAGCATAGAGCCAGGTGCGGGGCTCAAACCCATGAACTGTGAGATCATGACCTGAGCTGAAACCAAGAGTCAGACACTTAACCAACTGAGCCACCCAGGTGCCCCAGTTTGCAACATATGTTTTAATCTTTTAGTTAGCAAAGTCCGCCACTTCTACTTCTCATCATTTCCCATCATCATCATCATCATTATCATCTTCATTAACATCATCTGTGCATTCTTGTTCATTTTTTTCCCCAGTGGCTTCTACCACCAGTTCACCAGATTCTGCTAAATACTTCACTGAATTATTATACTATAAAATGCAAAGTCATCTTTCCTATTTTAAGCTTTCCCAGTAACTAGAGAGATTAACTTTCCATTTCTTCCTGTATCTTCACTCTCTCGAGGCTTCATAATTGTTCCTGAACAAATTTCTCATGTGGTAGATTACATTTATTCTCATGTATTTAAAGGTTTTCTGTCATTATCTCAACTCATTTGCCATGTATGTCAAGAAATCATAATTAGGAAAATGATTTTTCAACTCATTTGTATCTGCAACTCTAAGATTGATTTCTGTGTTTTTTCCCAGTAGAGTAAATCCTTGGCATTCATGATTGAATAGTCACGGTTTCAATAATTTGCAAGAGGCCATGAAAGGCCATGGTATGTAATAATTTATCGTTTTGCTGGGACTCAAAATTGAATCACTCCGTCTGTAAGGCTGCTATGCAAAAGAAAGTCGCTCTACTAAAGGAAGTAGCCAGGCACTCTGCAAAAGAGCAGTGCTGGATGTGATACATCCTTCCCCCTCCCCCAGTCCTTTCCCTTGGTGGGTCACCATGAACATATGAACATTAAAGTCCCTGATAAATCTGGCAATAAATAAATTGGTTTCATTTTGTTTAACTCAACTTATTTGAGAACAAACATTTTCGTCACGGCACGCAGGGTACCATGAGACACCAGTTTGGGAAACCATGTTTTCGTACTTAACATAGAATGATTCTGGGTAAAAGATCATTTAAAAGATTTCTGCTCTCATTTAACCTCACTTTTTTTTTTTTTTACAGAAGACACTGTATGCAATGGCCAGTGGGGGTTTTCTTATCCTGCTCCAGAATATATTCAAATCACATGCAAGCGTTGTATTTTCCTTCCTTCACTTCCCACTTTTGTGCAATTTGTTTTCCCTTCTGCCTAACAATTTCAGCAGTTTTATACTCTGCCATGTGTTTTGTTCATTTAACAAACACGTCTGTAGTGTTCACTGTGTCTATTCCAAGTACTTTATTAATAATGACTCCTATACCATAAAACAACTCCGTTATTAGACACCATCAATGTTATTATCCCAATGCTATAGGCTAGAAAACTGTAGTTTCAAATGGTGACAGGGCATTCTTGTGTAGTTATTTTTTTAAGGAAACTGACGCAAGTACTTTCCTTTACTCATATTATTGGTCTTATTGTCAATAAATTTCATATTATGTAAAGGAAGAAAGCCTCCATTCTTTGTTTTTTTTTTTAAATATTTTTATTTATTTCTAGGAGAGAGAGAGAGACAGCATGAGCAGGGGAGGGTCAGAGAGAGGGGGAGACACAGACTCTGAAATAGGCTCCAGGCTCTGAGCTGGCTGTCAGCACAGAGCCTGACGTGGGGCTCGAACCCACGAACCCCGAGATCATGATCTAAGAGAAAGTCGGACGCTTAACCGACTAAGCCACCCAGGCGCCCCTCTTTGTTGTTTTTTTAATATGCCTTTAGTCAACACTAAGCATTGAAATGTTCTGATTGGGGAGGCTGGGTGGCTCAGTCAGTTGAGCATCTGACTTCAGCTCAGATCATGATCTCACAGTTCATGGGTTTGAGCCCTGTGTCGGGCTCTGTGCTGACAGCTCAGAGAGTGGAGCCTGCTTCGGATTTTGTCTCCCTCTCTTTCTGCCCCTCCCTTGCTTGTGCTCTCTCCCTCTCTCTCTCTCTCTAAAAAATAAATAAAAACATTTAAGAAAAAAATGTTCTGATTACCTTTCTTCATCTCTATTGAAATAATTACATTTTCTATCATTTTTCATTTAATGTTAATGTTAACTTTGCCTTATGGAGGCCAATAGTCTTTGCTTATAATGAATTACTTGTTTCAATGTGTTGCTCTGTTTTGTGCACTAAGATTAACATTTTATTTCTAAGCTCATAAATGAGTTGAAGAACTCTTCCGTTCTTCAAGCAAGGAGGAGATACAAATCATACTTACCTCAGCCAACTCAATATATAAATATTAATGAAGTAGCTACCATACTACTCTGCACCGTAGAAGATGAAAGATTCAAAATGAGCATAATATGAGGACGATGCTTAGCAGCAGAACTCGTATAAGGCAAAAGGAATCATCATGTTAGAGAAGATGCTGAGGACTATGTACATGCCTAGAATCTGTACAACTTAACACATGTTTTCTATTCCTCAATTTGGGTTTCCCCCAAAGACTTAAGATATTACTCAAATAGAAGATCAACTGAGTGAACACACAGGACTCTGTGTTATGGCAAAGTCTTCACCCATCTTACTGGCAGCTGTATGCCCACCATGTACCCAAGCACCAGGCACCATGTCAGTGCTCAATAAGTAATTATTAAAATGAAGCACTGAGTCAGCTCTTTGACCATACCAACTGGTCAAGCTATTTTTTCAAATGCAGGTCAGCTAGAGATGTGTTCAGTGAGTTGTTGCAAAGTCTTCACCTTCCTGTGAGGTCACTCTATGGGAGGAGGGACAGGGAGCTTAGAGAGATGGGAACGGGGGTGGGGGGCAGAGTCCTGGGGTCCTGGAGAAAGAGGTCAAGACCATGAGGTTTTCTGGCAGTTTCCACACTCCCCAAAACAGAGCTGAGTGTATTTGCAGCCCCAGGTACTCCACCTGGACCTGTTACTTTGCCCTTTGCAACCCAAAATTCTCTGAGTTTGTGGGGTCAGGAATTAGAGACAATTAAGGAACACAGAAAGGTCTCACTTTCTATAAGTGTCCCTGATAAGCCCTGAGCTGGTCCAGCCACCTGCTACCTGGTGACCAAAATATATTCAGGCACAGGGAGACAGATGCTACATATGGACTGAATAGATATATCCCATCAAGTAAGCAAACTTGTCACATGCACTTCTCTTTTTCCCTTCCATCCTTCTTCATGTCTTCACTGCCTTCCCCAGTTTCTCCCTGCCCCCTCAAGAAGTTCCTTTCTCCATTCCAACCCCTCTCTATTTTCCCTTCTGGGCCCAATGCCCAATGCCCATAAACACCCCCTCCTCCATCTCACCCCCTCCATCAAGGGGACCCTTGCTTTGTCCCCACTCCAGCCTCTCCCCCAGGGCCCTTTTGCACTCTCCCCTGCCTGCCCCTCTGCCTTCACCCCTGTCCTGCCCCTGCCCCTCCCCCTTGTCTCCCTTGCCCTATGGCTGAGACTAGCAGGTGGCTATGGATTGTGCCACTGCTTCATTCTCTTTTCTCTCTTCTTGGTGGGGTCCATAGCCAGCTCTCCTGTTGCTCAGAGATGTGGAGGCAGTTGCTAAGAGACAGTGAAACGTCAGTACCTGGCCCTCGAGGAAAAAAGGGAGCGAAAAAGGGAGAGAGGAGGGGGAGAGAGGAAAGGAAGGCGGAGAGAGGGGAAGACCTGGCGGAAGCCACATACCCCAGCAGCCTCAGCACTAGCTGAGTTTCGGGAAGAAGCATTCGGAGGATTCTGTGAACTTTCTTCTAAGCATCCTCTCTCTGATTCCCCATTTGAGTTAAAGAAGGGGACCGGCCAGGCACCGGGAGCACAGGACAGGAAACCACAGAGGAGACTGTCCCGGGATTCAGGAGCCATGGAAAACGAGAAGCCGGGGGAGGGGAAGTGCCGGGGAGGCAATCTGTTCTGAAGCAGCAAGCGGGATTCCAGGATGAGGGAGGGAGACCCGTGTCTGCTGCAGATTGATGGCTGTGTCCTTGGAACAGAGTAAGTGGGTTCCTGAGGGCCTGTGGGAGTCTAAGGGGAGACCTGGGGGTTCAGAAAAATGGGTCTGGATAAAGGACCTGGGTGATTTCCCGGTGGGGGAGACTGAGGCTGGAAGTGCTGGGAAGGGAGGCTTTGCCAGAGCGAGGGGGTGAGGGAGTACAGCTGAGGACAGCCAGGGGCCATGGAGGATGCGGGGGGGCCCCAGAGGATGCAGTGGACGCAGGGCTGAGACACCGGGTGTGTCATCGCTCTGTCTCTCTGCCTGACCAAATGTGGGCGTGGGCTCACCCTGGGGGACAGAGAGCGGAGTGGGGTGTTTGTAGAAACGGGGCTGGGATTAGGGGTGTGCATGAGGGTGGAAGATGGGGGGACGGACTGGAAAGGGGGTTCTGCAGTGCGTGTACAGAAGGCAGTTGGTCAGAAAACTGGGAGGTGTGAGCACAGGCAGGGCAAGATGTGGGGAGATCACAGGAGAACAATGTGTGTGTGTGTGTGTGTGTGTGTGTGTGTGTGTGTGTGAGTGTGTGAGCGAGAGAGAGAGAGAGAGAGAGAGAGAGAGAGAGAGAGAGAGGAGGGAGGAGATAAGGGAGGGAGAGGGTGAAAGAGGGAGAGGGGAGCTAAACCCTGTCTGAAAGGGGTATGCAAACCGCCAGGCCAGCAGCTGTGTGCCTGCTCTAGAGAGTTGCCCAGGGGTGGGGTGTTTGGTGCTGAAGGCTGAGGCTAGGAGGAGAAGCAAATCATCTCACCCAGGACAGAACCCTAGGAGGACAGGCAACCACAATGTGAGGGTGGGGTCTGAGCCCACTGCTGCCCTCACCTGACGCACAGCATGCAGAGAACTCTGTGGCTGGTGGCAGAGAAGAAGGGGGGCAGGGAACCAAAGAGGGACAGCAGGGAGGGGAGGGCACTGGAGATCTCCACCTGAGTGCTTTCCTTGTTGACAGAGGGAATTCTGCCCCCGCCTGCTGAACACAGAGCTGGGCTGCGAGAGAGGCACTGGCTGGGAAGAAGTCGCCAAGGCAGTCCTAGCTGACCCCCATCCTGCACGTCCAGGACACATGGCTCTTTCCAGCCTTGGCAGCCGACAGTGGGTGTCACTTGGGGTCCTCCCCAACCTGGGGAAAGAAGAGGCTCCTTGGGGATTTCAGTAGATGCTGAGGCTGAGGACTTGGGCTTTCAGGAGGCGGCCCATGGAGACCCACTCTGCCCCAGGCTCCCTTCCCAAAACACCCACCCCAGGACCCCCTTGGACTCGAGCCCCCTGGGCCACCAGAAGAAATGGCTTCTGAGACCTCAAATGCTGGAGACCCACATGCAGCCCTGGCCTCCTAATTGGTCCCAGACTTGGGACAGGGCTCAGGGTTTTTAGACGTGCCAAGACCTTCAACAGGCACCTTTCATACCCTTCACCCCCTCCACCACCTGTCCAACGTAATACAGAGAGGAAGCACCCAGTGGTCATGTGTGAGAGGAACACAGATCTACATGGACCCTTCCAGGACCTGGGGGCAGCTGGTCCAGCCCAATCCTCAGTTCCTTCCTCTCTCACGTTTTGATCATCTTTTCAGACTCTGTGGGGCCTCGGCTGGATTTATTGCCCCCTGGGCTCCAAAGGGGACATCCTGTGGCTCTCACCTAGGGAGCTCTCTGGTGCTTGGAGGCTCCGGCGAAAGGCTTGAGCCATGATACCACGTGCCCAGAAGCCCCACCTTCCAGGGCTCTGGCCCTGATGTAGCTATCTTTCTGAGCCACTGACTCTGGACTCATGGACACAGCCCCAGCCCCAGTGGGCTCCCTTCAGCATCGCTGTTGTCAGCTTCCTAAAATGGGTGACACTTGGTCCCAGCTGCCCTGGCCTGGGACCCCTCACCCAGCTGTGCTGCTGGTCTCTCTCCTCTTGGCATCTGGGGTGATGCGCTCAGATGCCGGCACTAGCTGCCCGGTCCTCTGTACGTGCCATAACCAGGTGGTGGATTGCAGCAGCCAACGGCTGTTCTCCGTGCCCCCAGATCTGCCAATGGACACTCGCAACCTCAGCCTGGCCCACAACCGCATCGCAGCCGTGCCGCCCGGCTACCTCACGTGCTACATGGAGCTCCGGGTGTTGGATCTGCGGAACAACTCCTTGATGGAGCTGCCCCCGGGCCTCTTCCTCCACTCCAAGCGCTTGGCACACCTGGACCTGAGCTACAACAATCTCAGCCACGTGCCCGCCGACATGTTCCAAGAAGCCCACGGCCTCGTGCACATCGACCTGAGCCACAACCCGTGGCTGCGCAGGGTGCACCCCCAGGCCTTCCAGGGCCTGGTGCAGCTCCGAGACCTGGACCTCAGCTATGGGGGCCTGGCCTTCCTCAGCCTCGAAGCCCTCGAGGGCCTGCCAGGGCTGGTGACCCTGCAGATCGGCGGCAACCCCTGGGTGTGCGGCTGCACCATGGAACCCTTGCTGAAGTGGTTGCGGAACCGGATCCAGCGCTGTACGGCGGGTAAGGCGGGGGTGGGAGAAGGACTGGGCAGCCACGGGCACAGAGGGCCTTGCCTTACTGCAAGCACAGGCTCCAAAGAACAGGGAGGGACTGAGCACTCTTAGCACCCAGTGCGTGCCCTGCTCTGCGCTGACCTCTGTGTACGCCAGCCCTGTCCCTCCACAAGTATTACCCGTTAAGTCCTTGCTGTGCTGGCTGGGAGCCGGGGACCCATTCGCTCATGAAACACACACCACCCGTGCGTCTGAGGCACTTAGGACCTACTGAGGCAGACAGATAGTAAACGAGAGGAGCCAATAATAGCATGTGATGAAGCTTTCATCATGACCCAAGAACTTGGAATGCATGATCTACCCCCACTTTTGTGACTCCTATTTTGCAGGTGAAGAAACTGAGATCTAGAACAATGAAAAGACATATCCAAGGTCACTCATTTAGAAAGTAGGGGGGTCATGGATAAAACCCAAGTTTATTTGACTTCCACGCCTTATTCTACTCTATCAGGCTGCTTTTTAAAGTATTCAATGTGCTGGAAAAACTCAAAGAAATAGAAATGAGCAAACACTATTTTAGTACTTACTATCTGCCAGGACTTACTATTATGCTTTATCCTAAACATATTTCATATTTAGCTCATCTCATCCTCATAAGAACCTTGATGAGACCCCTACACACGCTGTTCTATAGGGAAAGAAACCAAGGGGCAGAGAGGTTCAGTAACTTGCCCAAAGCCACACAGCTGCTAAGTGTTGGACTCAGCATTCAAACTCTGGCAGTCTGGCTGCCTTCTGGCTATATCCTGAAGAATCAGGTACAAAGCTAACAGGAAGAGTCAAGGACTGAGTTCTGGACTGGCCAAAGGGCCTTAGCAGAGCTCTGCAAGGCTTGCATATGGGGTGGGGAGCTGAGACAAGAAATGGATATCGCAGGTTAACCAATCAGTCCCTATTGGGGGTGCACCGGGAACCAATAGAGACTGAATCACAGAGGTCTGATGGTCCCTAGCCTCACCTGGAGGCAGGCAATGCTCAGCTGCGGCCCCCAGTCACTGGCTCTCTTTTGTGGCAGTGCTGAGTCTTGGCACCAGCACCCTGCAGTAGAATGACAGGAAATAGCTGGGGGCACCATCTCAGGGGCTTTCCCAGAGGCTGGCTCAGCATGTGCTCCAAAGGAACTATGCTGAATGAGGTAGGAGGGAAAGGAAGACTGAGTGGGGAGCCCAGGACCAAAATAGTTTGGGGGAGGGGTGTGGGTCACGATTCCACTGTTTCTACACAGTTGTGGGAGGAAGTTCTCCAGGAACAAAATAGCTGGGGACAGAGATGGGGCAATGCTAGGGGGCATGAGGGGGAGGCTGTCTGGAGCCATCTCCCCACCTGCTTGTCCCTTGCAGGCTGCAAGCCATCACCTGTCTCCTGTGTACTAAGGACAGAAAGGGCATCCTGGAGTACAGCTTCCACCACACTCAGGGGCTCCTCCTATGATCTCTGAGGCCCCTCCTGCCCTTCAGAAGAAGCACAGCCTCCCGGGGAGCAGAAAGGGGGTCCAAGATCCCATCCAGGCAGCCTCATGACAATGCAGATGAGGGATCCAAGCCCCAGAGAGGGAAAGTAATCGTCTATTGGCCACAGCTAGAAACCTAGGTTCCCTACTCTCCACAGAACAAGCTCTTCACCACATCACACCCTCCAGGATATTTCCTCTTGGGCGCAAAAAACTTGCCAGCGTAGGGAGGACCAGGCAGTCATCTTCCCTTTGTCTTCTTTTTCTTCTCCTACTATTATCCATAGTTTTTGGACAAATCCCAACAGGGAGGGACAAAAGGGTGCCCTTGGAATACACTCAACCTCAAAACTGGCCCTGTGAATTAACAGAGGGCTTCATCAGCCCTCAGGGTCCCATCCTGAACTCCCCTGGGGTCCTGCCAGCTGCCCTCAAAGCCTCCTCTTCTGGGTCCATACCAATTGTCCTCAGTTTTCCCACATTCCCTGACTTCACTTTGTCTTTCCACCACCCCAGTCATGCATACAATAGACTTTGGAGTTCTGCATCTTCCGGTTCTGAGAGGAGAGCCCTTGGTGGTCAAGTCCAGACACCATCTTGTCCTGAACAGAGTCTGGAGTGCTTGTGCATAGAGCCAACAGGGACCCCTCCACCTGGACTGCAGACTGCATATTCTCCCCCAAAACTGACTCCTCATTTCTAAGGAGAATGATGTTTATCCATTTCTCGAAAAGGTCAATCCAAATCCATCATTTTATTCTTTGCTTTCAAAAACTACCAGATGAATAAATAACATTTATGCACCACCTTATTTAGAAAAGCTCTGCATATTGACTCTCCTAGACAATTTAGGTTGAATTATCCCCTTCTGACGGAGAGAGAGCATGAGAGCCAGGAAGGGAAAAAAAAAAAAAAAAAAAAGACTTTCCCAAGGTGAGAGCTTGATTAATGCTTATACACTGAGCAAAGGAATGGCTGCCTGTTGGAAGGCTAGTGCATGGCACACCACTCTTACCTTCAAAGCAAAGTAAAATGAAACCATTGACAACCACCATGTGTTTGTACAAGTGACCCTGGAAGGGTGAGGTGGGACCATCAATAATGGAGAGAAAAGTAATCCCACTGAAGGAGAAGCCTCTCCTACAGAAGACAATCTGCAGAATATGACCCTCACTGGCCTGTCCAGGGAGACCAACCTAGGATAATAACAAAAGCACATGTTTACATAGTGCTTATTATCCACCAAGAATATATTATTTATACATTTTAACTCACTGAGTCCTCACTACAGTCCTATGTTATAGATACTATCAATATTGTCATTTTATAGATGAAGAAAGCAAGACACAGAGGGGTTAAGCAACTCACCTACAATCACACAACTAGTGTGGGGTAGAGAGGGGATTTGAAGCCAGGCCAATATCTCCAGAGCCCATACGCATAACCCTATACTCTACATCTCTGGAAAAACCACATGGGATAGTAGAAAGACCCAATGCTTTCAGGTTGGACAGAGTCATTCATCCACATATTCACTTAACAAAGTTTCATTGAGCACTTAAATGGACAAGACAGTGTTCAATGACTAGGGACACCATGGGAAAAACTTACATTCAAGGAGAAGATATATAATAAAGAAACAGTGAGACTTAATAAATACAATGGAAAGAAATTAAGCAGAGTAGGGAAGTAGAGAATGCCCAGAGAGAGGTGATGTGGAGTTACTATGTCATATAGACTCATATAGGAAAGACTCATTAGTAAGGTGATATTTGAACAAAATCCCAAAGGAATGAGGGACTGAGCTGGGCCAAGATTCAGCTGAGAAGCACTCTCACACAGGACAAATGCACTCTCACACTCTCAACCCTGAAAAGGGACGTGCTCATGTGATGGAAGAATGATCAAAAAGTGTGTGTGGATGGAGCAGAGTGAACAAGAAGCAGAGGGAAAGAAGAGTCCTTATGGCCCACAGTGAGGACCTTGGCTTTCATTCCATGAGAAGGTAAGAAGTCAGGGGAGGGTTTCAAGCACAAAGTACATGACAAGACTTCAGGTGAGAAAGATACTCAGCCAACTGCAATGAGATGGTTTAAAGGCAGAAGCCCAGAAACTAGTTAGGAAGCTACTGTAAGAGATGAAAATGTCACAAGAAAACCCCAGATCTATCATCAGTAGTGGCTATTGGACTTGAGGCAAGTTACTAAACTCTCTGAGCAACGATGTCCAAAACTATAAAAACAGGTATAAAATATTTGATTCAAGGGTTGTTGAGGAGAGTAAAGAAGGTAAGTAAAATGTCTGACACATAGAAACTCAATAAAAGACTCAATTTCTCTTGGAAGGGGCGGGCAACTCTCCATTCCACTCATTCTCCTCTGGCCCCTCACCTTTTCTGGGTTCTGTGTTGCAGATTCTCAACTGGCTGAGTGCCGAGGGCCCCCTGAAGTCGAGGGTGCCCCACTCTTCTCCCTCACTGAGGAGAGCTTCAAGGCCTGCCACCTGACCCTGACCTTGGACGATTACCTCTTCATCGCATTTGTGGGTTTCGTGGTCTCCATTGCCTCCGTGGTCACCAACTTCCTCCTGGGGATCACAGCCAACTGCTGCCACCGTTGGAGCAAGGCCAGTGAAGAGGAAGAGATCTGATGTGGGTGCCTGGTGTCTCTTCATACTGCTGGCCACCACTGCTGCTGACCACTGGACACTGCTCACTCTGGCTCCATGCTGACCCTGGACACTTCATGACCCAAGCAAAGTCAGGAAACTACCTTTATGTGATCTTCAGCTGTGGGCCAGACACTGTGCCAGAACTGGAAATGTTAGATTACTCTAGCCTAGTCCCTGGCCCCCTAGACTCTTACCTCTAATAGAAGAGACAGATTCAAAAACTATTCCCTTTAGGACAATTTGTTGGCACTCTGAGCACATACTTGTGAAAGCTCAGAGTAGGGGTCATCAATGTGTCTAGAAAAGTCTGCAAGAATTACAAGGATGGAGGCAATTTGTGAACTCAGTCATCAAAAAATGTCTGCTTTATCAAGTAGACAAAGAAAGGTGGGCATGAGCAAATGACGGAGGCCAAAATACGCATGGTGTGTTGAGAACAGTGACCAATCCTTGTAACTTAAGTGTATAGAGCAGATGTGGCACAGGACCAAAACTTCCCTCTGACACCCAATCCTTCAACTCCTGGAGTTGCCCAACACTGCCTCCAGAAGGAGAGAATACCTCCATGCTAGCCCCCTAGGCCTCTGACCAGGAGCTACCAGGTGAGACCCCCTCTTATTGACTGCCTCCCAAATTATGTCCACCAAATGCAGCCTGCCAGTGAGGTCCCAGGTACCAAGCTGAGGGTGAACACTTTCAGTGTCCTTTCTCCTACCCTGTCTCCTGCCTCTCACTTGAGCTTTGCCTTCAGGGGAGGGAAGCAGGAGGTCCAGCAACGGGACAGCAAAAGTCCTGGCACCCTGGAACTCCTAATCCTGTGACTGTTCTTGCCACGGTGCTCACACCAAAGGATCTCATCAAGAAAGTGCACTGTAGCATGAGGATAGCCAGGACTGAAGGAATGGAAGACCACCACAGTTGTGACCATAGGAGAATTTTCTCTTTCTTCCAAGCAATTCACCCATCCAAGCATCAGGGTATGAGAGCTATTAATTACCAAGCACTTGCCAGTGTCAGGCACTGTGATAAGCTCTCTCCACAGACAATTCATTTTAATGCATACAACAATCTTTGAGGTAAGCATAGTTGTTCCCATTGCACAAATGAGTAAAGAAGTGTTCAGAGAGAGTTCAAAGTCACACGTTGCTTAACAAGCAAAATAAAATCTGTGTTCTTTCTACCCTCTCCGAGCTGGGGAGCATCACAGTTCACTCTGAAGTTATGTAAGTTTGAATTCAAGTAGTGCTGATGAATAAGTGCTCCCCACAAGGGCCAGGCACTCTTCTGGTCACTTTTAAACTTATTGACTTATTTATTTCAATTCTCACAGCAACACTGCCTGGTGGTTTTTATTATTCCCATTTTACAGATGAATTAAGTGTAGGGAGATGATTATATTACCCAAGGTTATCTGGGTAAACCCTAGAAGAAAGGTGAATAGGCAGCTCTATTCAGGGAAACTGTGTCTAATCAGTCTGTCAAAAATCAAGTAACTTGATGTGTGAAGCACTATTATCATCATTGTTGATGTCATCTCCATCTTTGCCATCACTTCATCAGCTTCTTCCCTATATCTCTTCAGCACTGGACAGCTCCTAAAATGCTGTGGCATCATTCTTGACTTTTCACAACCCTATGTGGGAGGCAAACCAAATATCATTGCTCCTATTTTACAGACTGGAAAAATAGAGACCCAAGAGCAGGTGTGACTTGCCAAAGCAGTAAATTGGGACTCGACTCCAACTCGGTCCTCTCTCCAGCTTTCCCAGGTGCTTGGGAAAGAGAATGCCCAGAATGGCTGGGCAGTAGGGCCCTTGGATTCAGCAGTCATGAACGTTCAGTATATCAGCTAAATAAAAGGCAGTAAAACCCATCTTCTGCACAGATTTAGATGTGCTCACAGTAGAGCAAATCACAGCCTCTGAAACATAGGAGCAACACAAATAGCACCTGAATAGGAGACATCTGCCTTGCAATGTGCAGATAACACATTAGAACTGGTGGTCTTGATGGAAATCATGCAAAAAAGAAGTTCTTTGGGAAACAAGAGAGGAAGCTGTGCTAACCCCTCATATTCAAGCCCTGCTGTGTTGTGTTGCAAGAGATCAATGTGTGCAGGACAGATGGAGTGAGAACCTCAGCAGGGCAGGGGAAGACATTAAGGAACAGTCCAACATGTTGGAAAAGCTGTCCAGGATGAAGATTAAAACAGGGGCTTTCTCCCTTGCCCCCAGCTCCAACAATTTTGCATCATCCCATCCTCTTAGGAAAGGAATAAAGAAAAATAACATGTCATCTTCCAAGAAGTCTTCCCTTACTCATGCTTCCCTGAGCTAGTCAACCAAAAGAGCACCCAGAAACTTTGCTGAACCTGGGGTACTTGAACCTTGTGTCCCTTGTATCTCACATACAACATCTGAGCAAGAGCCCCGCTCTTGTGACATCTGGAGCAGAACTGTGCCTGCTCTCTTCTTCCACTATTCCCAGGGACAGATGGGCTGGGGCCGCTCTTCATCAGTCAAGCTAATAGCCTAATGTATTTGGGGTAAAACTTTTAGAAATAATAGTCCTGACACAAATAGTTAAGCCTCCCATAGAGGGACACCATATACATCTATTATAATCTCTTAGAGACTCTTATTTGCTGAAATGTAGTTAATATATTTTAAGAGATGTATCTTTTTTGCATAGAACTAGAACCAAAAAGATGCCAAATGCCCCTTGAATTCAAATGTCCTTTCTAAGGAGACTCTTTGGTCCCCGTTAATGGCACACCTTTCTGAGTAGGATACAGGGTTTTAAAGGACAGATTCTTCTCCAGCTACTAGAAGGTCCCCAGTTAACTAAAGCACAATAATAAAACTCCCCTACTGCCAAGGGATTCCATTTCTCCCACCACCATCTTGTACAGGCTATCAGAAGCAAGCTTCTAGAAGCACACTTATCTAGAGGTAATCTAACTGCTCTAGTTGGAAATGTTCACACAACCCTTCTGACCAAGAAACCATGATGGTATCCCTACAAGTCTTGAATATGTTTTTTTCCAGACTAGTTAACATGTAAATGTTGGTGTATCTTTGAGTCTATGTGTCTGTTCATGAGGAACCTCGGTTCATGAGGTTCCGTATATGTTGGGTATCTACTGATATGGGGCCAACTTCTCTAGGACTTGAGTTCAGTTCTCTGACATTACTTGGCAATCTGTTTATTTAATCACTTGATACACTAATATGGAGTCCCATTAGGGTTGGGTTAGGTAGAGCTGCTCATAAAAGTATAAAAAGAGAAAAATATGTGGCTGAGGCAGCCCAGCAACAGCCTGACTGCTTCCCTCTGTTCTCTATCCCTTAGACATTTGTCCTTATCGCAGAAGCTTCCTTCATGTTGGGCTTGAGGATATCAAAGTTTAGCTAACCAACAGAGCTGTGACGGTCAAAGTCTGGATGAAGAAAAGTGTTTTTTAGAAAAGTCCCCAATCTGCACCACACCACTCTGGACCAGTTGCTTATGGTTACCCTCAGACAATCCTTCATCTGTTTCTCCATTCCTTTAGGGATTACCAGGGAATCTTGCAGAAATAGGTCTCCAGAGTTGCTATAGAGTTTGCTAGCTCTTCTCAAGGAAGATGGTATATGGAATTTGAACAAACCAAGAGAGGCATTTCTCTTCAACCATCAGGAAAGACCTACAACCTCCATTTTCCTTGTAGAAGTCTTTGTTGATATTGCTCTGGCATCCTTTTCAGCTCTAGAAGAGTATAAGGAGACATCTTTGCTCATTCCTCAGAAGAAAATTTTCCCAAAGCTAGAGAAACTTGTCTGCTCTACCCACCTCAGAAGAAGGCAAAAGGAAAGTGAAGGAGGCAAGTTGCAAGGTTTTGTGTAAATCACCGCCATGTTTGCCACAGCATTGGATAGAGAGCTCTGGATCCACTGAGCTCTCAGTTTTTCTAAGCACTGTCCTGTGGAATGCTGATGTCTGGGGGTGGGAGGGTTAGGGAGGGGCAGGGAAGGGGAAGATGCCAAACTTTGTATGGAGATGATTTTATAACCATGCACTTTTGTAACTGTGAAGAATTTTTCATAAATGCACATTAATAATAAAGAGTGTATAGTTTAACAAATTTTCTAAGGAGTTGTGAAGAGGAGGGAGAGGGAGGGAGGCAGGGAAAGAAAAAGAGAGAAAGAGGAACTAGGAAGAATCAAGAGAATATGTGCCAAAATATACACACAAAAGGTCTACGGGGAGGGAGTAGATGGGAATAATTAGGAGATGTGCCAACCATGGAGGGGCATGTGTGGGAGTAGAAGGAACATCACAGAAGCATATTTCTACCAGGCAAAAAAGAATACGCGTGTGTCTGTGTGCACACACCCCTATGTGTAGGCATATTTTGGTGCCTGAAATTACACAAAGAAGAGAGCATATGTCTTATACATGTTGGTGTTTGCAGCTTGGGTCAACTATAAAACATGCCAAGGCAAGTGGGTGTGCCTACCTAATTTGCATCACTAAGGAGCATGTGCCAGGGAGATGGCCCACACCAGTTGTGTGGCCATAAAGACCCTAGCTCAGGCATACAGGTAAGCCAGACATTTAAATCTATGGTGTAGGGGTTAAATAATGACATCACTGGTATAGGTTCAGTCTCTGTTCTAATAGGCTAATACAGAAGGGAAAGGATTCTCAGCCTCTTGGATCTTGCAAATGTTACCTACACACCATTGGAAATGAGATGGTTGGATAGTGTACCCTGGGAAAAGGGACAGAAAAGAGGAGTAAAGGGTATTTCTATAAGTACAATGGCAGCCATTTTTTTACTTAATACTCTAAAGAGGAAGATGCTCTGAGCAGGAAGGTGATCCAAGCAGGAAGTGGATCTGAGCAGGAAGTGGATCCAAGCAGGAAATGGCTCTAAGCAGGAAGTGGTTCCTTCCACCAATAGGGATTTTCACCTTCCTGTATGCCACTTTCCACTCCAACTGCCACAGGGTATGGACAAATACTGCATTCAGAGAGTAAAGTCACTAACAGGAGCACAGATACTGGCTCAGAACACTCAGAGTCAAAGAATATGTGCAGCCATAAGCAATGTTTTCCAAAGTAGATTGGAGAAACGCAAAACCTTTCTCTTAAAATTAAGTACTTAATAGAGACTATACTGAACAAGTATAAAATCAAGCATAAGGCATGAAATAAACAGATATCTCATGGAAGTCCAGACCTTGTATATTTTCTTTAGTGCTGTCCCTAGTGCCAAGCATATACCTAGCAATTTATTATGTCAATAATAATAATAAAATAAATTTATTGAGTACGTGTTATGTGTCAGATGTTGTGCTGATCACTATACATGGATTGATTCACTTAATTCTCACAACAACCCAAGATAGGTACTATTATTGTACCTATTTACAGATAAAGGAACTGAGGCTCAGACATGCTAATACGTGTCTAAGATCACACAGCTAGTAAGTAGTACATCTGGGTTTAAGCATTCAGTAATACCTGGGGACTGACTTCAGGGGACAAAAACACCATAAGACATAGAGAAAATCCAGTCTCAGTCAGAAGTGAGCTTTAGCCAAAGAGGTCCTCTACAATTATCTGGTAAAAGAAAAATGTAGGGGGGCACCTGGGTGGCTCAGTTGGTTGAGCGTCCAACTTCAGCTCAGGTCACGATCTCATGGTTTGCGGTTTCGAGCCCCACGTTGGGCTCTGTGCTGACAGCTAGCTCAGAGCCTGGAGGCTGTTTCAGATTTTGTGTCTCCCTCTCTCTCTGACCCTCCCCTGCTCACGCTGTCTCTCTCTCTCTCTCTCTCTCTCTCTCAAAAATTAAAAAAAGAAAAAAAAAAAAAGAAAAATGCAGGGAAATAAGAAATACCAAAAACTATCTTGTATTTTTCATTGCATATATCTTTGATTACTGCATTAGTCAATGCTAATTGTGATAATAGGTGATCCCAAAACCTCAACAGAAGGAAGGTTTGTTTTCTGGCTTATTTAGTTTAATGAAGTCTTATTTCTTGCTCATATCACAACCCAATGCATATCAAAGGTTCTGCCCCCCATGGGTTATTCCTTCCTTATATCCTTCCTCCAGTATCCCTGAGGCCACAGAGCCCTCCACTGTATCCTCTGCAGTGGGGTGGATCTCAAGGGAGATTTGGGGGGGCTTAAGCTGGAAGTATTGTACATAGTTCCAGCCATATTTCACTGGCCTGAACTCAGTCCCATGGCTCCTTTTAACTTAAAAGGAATGCACTAGTAGGTACCAAGAATCAAAGGAAATGGGATTAGATAAACCCCAACAGTCTCTAACACCATCTGCTCTGCCTGTCACCCAAAATGCCTGTCATTCTGTCTTCTTCTCACACATATCTTACCCTGTTGCCACATCCAGCTCAAAGCTCCAGGATCAGCAATGGTGTGGTACACTCCACTGGGCCTCTTGGTGGTCTGGTGTCCATGAACTAAAAAGGAAAGTTACCTCCCACCTACTTACACCTACCCAATATACAATGGTGGCCCAAGAAGAGCTTAATGGCAAACTAAAGTCTTTGTTTGGAAAATGGGAAACAAAAACACACAACAGTCACATTCCATAGCAATTCTGAAATCCTGGTGGGAGAGCATTATGAAGGCCTCAGACCAAGTTGCTTTATTAGTCTCTGGTTCTGCTTTTGGCCAAGAACTCCTTTGTCAGTCATTCTCTGTAGCTTCTGATTCTTCTCCCTTGGAGAATCTCCCTTTTCCACTATCTGCCATACCCATATCTAAAGTGGGTACTGAGGAGCATGCACTTTTTGGAGCTTGCCCATCTTCTTCAACCAGCCTCCCATTGATTTAGGTCTCAGTGGTCAAAAATGGTCAAATTTTCGAATCCTGGCTCATAGTTTCTTAGCAATTTACCACTTACGTTGGTACACTTTTATTCTATTTGCTTCACTGAGTTCCTGGTTTCAGTACACACAAAGTTCTTTCCTAAAAGGTGTTTTCAAGCCCATCATGACTCCTTGCTTTCTCTTCCTGTTCCTTTCTCTTTTACTGGCAACCTTGCAATTATCTGAAACAATAGATAATAAAAGCATTCATGTTCTTAATTGTTTCTCCTTGGCCAAGTTACCTAAGCTGAAAAATTTTAGTGGGCCTGTTGCTCAAAGGCTTTTTCAATTTTATCTCTTATCATGTAGGAATAGAAATAGTCAGGGGCGCCTGGGTGGCTCAGTTGGTTAAGCGACTGACTTCAGCTTGGGTCATGATCTCATGGTTTGTGGGTTCAAGCCCCACATCGGGCTCTGTGCTGACAGCTAGCTCAGAGCCTGGAGCCTGTTTCAGATTCTGTGTCTCCCTCTCTCTCTGCCCCTCCCCCACTCTTGCTCTGTCTCTCTCTCTGCCTCAAAATCAAATAAAACTAAAATAAAATAAAATAAAATAAAAGGTGTTTTTCCAATTTAATTTCTTATCTTTTAAGTCTAGAAATAGTTAGACTTTCCAATTTTTTAATGCTCCAAATTTTTTATTCTTTCTCTTCCTTTTCATTTCAACTTACAAACTGTGTTAAAGTTACTTAAAACCTTATGGACCTGACTTGGATCAATTTGGGCTGAGACCAAAAGTGTTTGAAGGACACAGACAATAATTCAACATGACAGGAACGAGTCTCCCCATTGAAATTGTCATTGTTATGAGAGGTAAGGAAACTGTGAAAATATATGACCAAGTTAAAGAGCTGACCTATGGATTCAGAGTTCAGAATGTTTACCAGAAATCTCTGCTGCAGGACAGGTTTGCCATTGGAGGGACAGCAGGGAGTGATGGGAAAAAGCTATTGCCCATGGATGGCAGTTAAGAGGCTATCCTCTTCGTGTTACTGGCCATTACCCCCAGCCCACTCACCATGAAGGGCAGAGATCATAGATTTAAAAAGGGGCACCTGAATGGCTCAGTTGGTCAAGTGTTCAACTCAATTTTGGCTCGGGTTGTGATCTCACAGCTTGTGAGTTTGAGCCCCACATGGGGCTCCATGCTGACAGTGTGGAGGTTGCTTGGAATTCTCTCTTCCTCTCCCCCTTTGTCTTTCTGCCCCTCCCCTGCTTGCATTCTCTCTCTTTCTCAAAGTAAATAATTTTGTTAAAACATAAAATAATAAGTCACTAGGAAAGTATTGTGAAAGAAAGAATATTATCCAATGTGTTTCCCCCTGTTTTACACTTAGCTCACAGAACCATTTGGAAATACACATCATGGAGTTCTAGAAAATATATAATAATGTGGCTGATTTTTACAAAATGGAGGGTTCTTTCCTTTTTTTTTTAAAATTTACTTGTTTAAATTCAAGTTAGTTAGCATACAGCATAGTTGCAGGAGTAGAACCCAGTGATTCATCTCTTACATATAATACTCTGTGCTCATCCCAATAAGTACCCTCCTTAATGCCCATCACCCCTCTAACCCATCCCCTCACCCACCTTCCCTCCAGCAATCCTCACTTTGTTCTCTGTATTCAAGAGTTTCTTATGCTTTGCCTCCCTCTATGTTTTTATCTTATTTTTCCTTCACTTCCCCTATGTTCATCTGTTGTATTTCTTAAATTTCACATATGAGTGAAATCATATGATATTTGTCTTTTCCTGACTGACTTATTTCACTTAGCTTAATACATTCTAGTTCCATCCATGTTGTTGCAAATGTCAAGATTTCATTCTTTTTGATCATCAAATAGTATTCCATTATATACATATATCATATCTTCTTTATCCATTCATCCATCGTGGATATTTGGGCTCTTTTCATAATTTGGCTACCGTTGATAGTGCTATAATAACATTGGGGTGCATGTGTCCCTTTGAAGCAGCATTTTTGTATCCTTTGGATAAATACCTAGTAGTACAATTACTGGATCATATGGTAGTTCTAATTTTAGTTTTCTGAGGACTCTCCATACTGTTTTCCAGAGTGGCTGCAACAGTTTGCATTCCCACCAGCAGTGCAAAAGAGATCCTTTTTCTCTGCATCCTCACCAACATCTATTGTTTCCTGAGTTGTTAAATTTTAGCCTTTCTGATGGTGTGAGGTGGTATCTAATTGTGGTTTTGATTTATATTTCTCTGATGATCAGTGATGTTGAGCATCTTTTCATATGTCTGTTAGCCATCTACAAGTCTTCTTTGGAAAAGTGTCTATCCATGTCTTCTGCCCACTTCTTCACTGGATTATTTGTTTTTTGGGTGTTGAGTTTGATAAGTTCTTTATAGATTTGGATACTAATTTATCCAAAAGGCATTTTATCTGATGTGTCATTTGCAAATATCTTCTCATAAGTTCTATTCCTATAGCTGAGCCAATATTCAAAAGAGGTCCTTGTATATGTAAATGAAAAGCCCAACATATGGAAGTAGTTGATATAGGACTCTTAGCTGGTCAAGAGTTAGAGTCCCACATAAAAAAGCAGTTTAGCCCTTCATTCATTCACAAATATTGCTCACACACCTCCATGTGCTAGGCACATGTTTCATGTGCTGGGTCACTCTTGGTGCCTACTCTTTATATGGGGGTTGGGGGGGGTAGATCCAGTGGTAAACAAAAAGTAATTAATTAATTAATTAATCCAGATAATGACAAGTGCTGCAAAGAGAATAAAGCAGGAAGAGAGCTGGGGGATGAAATTGAAAAGGTAGGTCCAGATCAAATAGATCCTCATGGACCTTGGTCAGACTTCATATTTAGTGTAAACACCATGGTGAACACTGGAAGGTTTTAAGCAAGGGAATAAGCTGCTCTGATTACATTTTCGAAGGCCATTCTGGATGTTTTGTGGGTAATGTTCAACAGTTGGGAAAGCATGTAAGCTAGGAACCAGGGAGGGGCCTCATAAGTGGGCCTGGTTGAAAGATGTTCAAAGGGGTACCAGTGTTGGTGATAGACAAGGAAACAAACTAAGGACAGATTTTTAGAGGCAGAGCCAGTGGGACTTGATGATGTGTTGGCTATGAGAAGAGAGAACAAAAGAGGAATCAAGAATAATACTTCATCNCAGTAAGTCAGAAAACCCTGATGAGTAAGTTGGAAGGAGGCAGGAGGAAGCAGATATACAAACAGATTCATAATGTCAGGAAACAGCCCAAACCTAAGAGCCCAGAGACAGGGTTAAAAAAAATCTGAACATGCAGTGTTAAATCCCAGGATCCCAGTGGATGTTAAACAGAGCAATGGAACTTCAGGGACTGAGTTCAAGCCTAAATAATCAGCAGCATTTTCAGAGTACAGATAGATTTGCATCTGCAGTGATGTGCTAGAGGCAAAGCATCAGCCTAGAATGATTTCCTAGAAGGAAAATATAAGACTCCTTCACCTATAGTCAAAGAAGCAAATCCAAAACACAAATTATATTTGAGATGGGACCAGATATGTTTGAAATGGGAATATTGAATAGAATCATATAAGTAAAAATGGGAACAAACAACTTGTACTTGTCTTAACCAAGGAATGAAATGGTGATGAACTGGGCTTCTCAGGATGATGCTAACACAGTGAACATTCATAACCAGAAAATGCTGACTTTTGTGCATTTCCTTTGTCCCACACATGCACCAAGCAGATTACTTGCAATATCACGTTAGTGTCTCACTAGGACACAGCTGCCACTGACAAACGGAGAGCAAAATAAAGACGATGGCCTAGGGAGCCCCACTGTCTAAGTTCCAATCCCAGTGCTGCCACTTGGTAGCCATGTGACCTTGGGCAGGTGACATCATCTCTTTGTGTCTGAATTTCTCTGTTCATTTGAAAGGACAATGGAGGCTACATCATAGGGCTTCTGGAAGGGCTAAATGAGTTCATGTATGTAAAAGGCTTAGAGCAATGCTTAGCACAGAGTGATATGGGATTTGTGAGAATGACTACTGCTAGCTTCCCTCTTTTACAGAGAAAGAATTAGACACTGAGAGATGTTCACGTAACTTGTGTAAATCACACAGCTGAAATGTGACAAAGTCAAAGTGTTAATCCACACCTCCCCTTCCAACCCAGTGTGCTAAACCACTGTCATATGCCAGATAGGTCACAGTGGCCAGCTGTGACTAGTCTCCAAACATGGAACTCACTGAGTCGTGCCTCCAGTATTCACACCCTTGAGCAGTCCATTCCCATGCTGCATCTAGGCTAGCTCTGTGATTCGATTTAGCCAAGGGAAGGTAGCAGAAGGTAGCAGATGCTGTGCCTGTTCCAGACCTAATCCTTAAAAGGACCTGACAGCTTCTGCTTGTGTGCTCTTGGGAGCCCTGAGCTTCTGTGGATTAAGTCTGATCCATGGAGACAGAGGGAAAATCCACATGGAGATACCACATGGAAAGAAAAGAGACTCAGACATTCCTGTGTGCCAGCTGAGCCCAACTTTCTAGCCAATCCTGTCAGGCAGGCACCAGACATTTTAGTAAATCTGTCTTGAACATTCCAGCCCCAGACACCCTCTGAGCACAGCCCCAAGCAGAAACAGCAAAAGAACTATCCAGCTAAACTTCTGAACAGAGGTGACCACTGTCAAATTAATTAAATAAGAGGCCATTAGACTTAGGTGGCTTTAATGCCTTAGTTACCTGCAAGAGCAAACCAAAATCTAAAGCCTCTAATGCCTCAAGGTTAAAAAATAAAAACCTAAGGACAACCAATCACAAATAGCCAGCTACTCTTTCTCAAATAAGGTGACCACTGAAACTATAGTCATTCAAATGACTCTTGCTTTGCTTCTGAGCCTTCTCCTAACCCCTTCCAATATGGCACTGCCCTATTCAAATTGACTTTTGCTCAAACAACCTCTTAAAATGTCTGATACGCCACAGTTTTCTTTTTTAACATGGCTAGTTTATCATTTTAAGCCTCTTTGTGTAGGACTATTTTCTTTTAATAAGGCATCCACAACTGAGACACTGCCCTATGAGGAAAAGATCTACAGAGGACAAAACAATGTTAGCAACATGAACCTGAAACCCAGAAAGGCCATTCCACCCCAAAAGCAAACTATATAGAAGGTAGCAGCCCATGCTTCTGGATCTAACCACCCAAGTTCAACAGCACCCATGTGCTTTGCCACTTACCAGCTGAATAAGTTACTCAGTATTTCACTGACTCATTCTGTTCTCTGTATGATGGGGATGCCACCTGTCCCATAGCACTGTAGTCATGATTTAATGATCTAATCCCTATTAATGAGCTTAGAATCATGCCTGGCACCTTGTAAGAAATCGACAGAAGATTTATCACTGCTATTTTTTAATATTAAAAATATTATAATTACTCTAGAAGTACTTAATTTGGCCAGTGCAAGGAACACATGAAATCTTCAGTCCTAGTTTCCACCTTCTCCAAGAATAACATCACTGGAAACTTGTATCACTTTCCTTGGCTTTAGGCAATGCTAGTGCACCATACTGTAATGATCTATTAACAGAGTTTGACAAGGCCAACAGAAATTAATAAAGAGAAGAGTAGAGTACAACCTATCTCATACTGGTCTGGAAGCATATTGACATCTCAGGCTACTACTGTAAAATGTCATTGAGAAATGTATCGTGGCAGCGTGTTTTTCCCCAAAGGAAAAGTCATCTATAGCTCAGATGCAAAATGTGATGTGGCTCCTTCTGTTAAAAATTTTAAAGCCCCATTCCACTCCATAATAGCAGAAGACTATTGAGCTCCCAGAAGTATTGCAGCAGCCAAAGGAAACGCAGGTGCGTGTCCTGAGCCTGTGCATTACAGCGAGAACCAGCTGCATGCATAGTCACTATTGTGATGAACAGATAAGGGAGGTGCAGTGTCTGCCTTACAAATAAAGGTAGTTTCTAATGAGTACTTTAGGCAAATGTTAAATCAAGAATAAGGCGTCAGGGCACCTGGGTGACTCAGTTGTTTGGGCAAACAACTTCAGCTCAGGTCATGATCCCACGGTGATCCATGGGTTCAAGCCTCACATCAGGCTTTGTGCTGACAGCTCAGAGCCTGGAGCCTGCTTCAGATTCTGTGTCTCCCTCTTTCTCTCTTTCTGCTTCACCCCCATTTGCACTCTATCAAAAATAAATAAACATTAACAAAAAAAGAATAAAGTCCCTAAGATAAGAACTAGACACTCCAATAGAGATCAGATCTCAAGAGATCTTCACTTTGGTGGCGTGGAGCCAAGCACTGATATTTGGGCCTGTTATATATCCTGTATTGCTTCATCAAAGATGTTTCACCAATTTGAAATCGCTCCTTGTTCTGGTACAGAATGCTCCCCTTCTGTCATCTGTGATCTATGGACTTCTGGAGTGCAGGCACCCTATCTCATTATCAGACCCTTGGGATCCTACTCTCCAGAGCCAGTAAAATGAAGGATACAGCCCACTTTCTGAATTCCTCCTTGAAGAACTTATTTATTTCTGCCTGAAAGTGCGACGAGTTACTTCAGGAGGCTGGTAATTACAGAAGGCAGCTGCAGTGAAGAAGCAGCAACCTCAGGCTGGAATTCAACAAACACTGAGGCCCTGGTGTGGGCAGGGCGATGTTAGGTACATGAAAGAATAACATGAAGACCAAAGAGACCAGAACCCCTACTTCACCTTTTATCCACAGAGCTTAGCATAGGGTATACAGCAGCTTTCCAACAAACGTTTGTAAAAGCAAATTAATCTTGCTACTAGCTCACAAGTCCATTTCCTTCTCCAGACTTCAGATGCCACCTCTTGTTTAAAAAATTAAAAATAAATAAATAAAAGCAGGTTAGAGCAGCACTTCTCAATCTTCAGTGTGCACAACAATTCCCTGGGGATCTTGTTAAAGTGCAGATCCTACTGCAGTAGGCTTGGAAGGGCCTGGAAATTGCATTTCTAGCAAGCGTCCAGCATCACTGGTCCACGGACCACACTTTGAATGGCAAGGAGTCAGGTGGTCTCTCGGGGAAATACTCTGGACACAACTGAGAGCTCTCCAACTCTGTGTGTGTTAAGTATGGAAAACATTAGTGATCCTAAGTGTAGAAGGAAGAGGAAGAGAGGCAAAGGGGGATGGGAGTGGAGCCCAGGGTGGATCCGGGAGGTTAGTAGAGGCTTCTCCCCAGAGCCTGCAGGAAAAGCCCGCTCTTTTGTCACAATACACAAAGCTTTTGGTGTCTGTAAAAAGAATCAGCGATAATTTTGCTGGCTCGGAAGGCACTGTCTCTTAATGATTCTTCCTGTTTTTCTCAGTCCAATCCAAGAGAATGAGAAAACAGACCTAGTGAAGGTCAACTGAGGTCAGAGAGGTCCCCGGAGAGGGGCTGCTTTCAGCCCACACTTGAGGGACAGGAGGCATCAGAGGCCCACCTCCAGCCCTGTCTGGTTCTACTCTTACACTCTGATGAATCCAGCTCAACACAGAGTAACAGGGTAACAAAGGACTCAAGATGGATAGGCGGGGGAGCTCTGTATCAAGTCAACTGCATTCAAGGCCACATTCATTACAACTGCTGCGTGTAGCAATATGCCAGATTCCCCAGATGATACCAAGATACAACAAGGTCAAGGCCCACTAGGTGCTTACACTCTGATGGAAAAGGGATGATACACTCACAAGAAGACAGATTGCAATGCGGAACGCAATCAGAATGTACACAAGAGATGCATAAGTAGTACAGACAGTTAGAGCAGCAAGAGATCAAATTCCCTGAAAGGGACCAAGGAAAACTTCATGGAGAAGGGAACATCTGAAAGATGGGTACTGGCTCATCAAGTAAAGATGGAAATGAAGGTATTCCGGAGAGGGAAAAGTGGGAGAGAAGGCACAGAGGGGCAGGAAAGTACATGCTCAGCGTGGAATCCAGTGTGACGGAAACTTGCAGGAGAACAGCCTTGTGGGGGCCACCGGGAGGCCAAGCAAGGACTTTCATCTTTAGCACCTTTCCCATCCTAGGGTTTGATAGAGGTCCCATATGCACACACACACTTTCCTGGACTGTTTTTAGAATCATACCTGCAAAAATGGCACCGAGATCATTCATGGCAACTCACCAATTTTTTACTGAACCCCTAATATGTATGAAGCACTATATGAGGCACTGGAAGTACAAGAGAGGGCTAAGACAGACAAGTTCCCAAAAGCCAAACAATAAGAAATATGACATGTAGAAAGAACGTGGGACCTGAAATCAGAGTCCTGGGTGCAAATCCTAACTGTGCACTGTGAATGAAAGACATCACATCCGTGTTTTCCACCTCCCTGGCAGGGGTAGGGAGGGTTGGGGGAGGCTAATTATTCCCATTGCACTGCATTGTTGTAGAAAGTAATCTCTGGGGTAAGGACTTCATACTGTGTGGGGCACGCTGTAGACATTCATTGCTTGTTTGCTCTGTACTCAGCCATAAAGAAAGGAGGCTGGAATAACTCATCATCAGGGTTCCTTTCAGCTCTAATATTCTGCTTCAGCAGTTCTAAAACTCTGCGGCACCATACCCACTGACCAGGGCCCTGGCACACCCCACCAAGTGAGCTTCTGCCCCTCCCTGGGCGAGAAGCCTCCCCCAGGGTGGCCTGACATGAGGCCAGTGGATCAGGCAGACATTAATCAAGCTGCTGCCCTCACTGGACGTGGCGCCGGCAGGCCAGGCAGCGTTCTGGCTGCTGAGCCGTCCCTATTGCCTTCCTCACCACTCCACCGACCCGTTGCCATGGCAGTGAACCCCAAGAGACAGCTAGGAGTGGCCAGAATCGAAGAGGAAGGTTCTGTTCTTCTGAATCAGTCTGACTCCATCTCGGTTGATTTCAGGGTCCCAGAGTGACAAATAAGAACAATGTAAGCTGAGGGGCACCTGGGTGGCTCGGTCAGTTAAGAATCCAACTTCAGCTCAAGTCATGATCTCACGGTTCGTGGGTTGGAGCCCCGCGTCGGGCTCTGTGCTGACAGCCAGCTCAGAACCTGGAGCCTGTTTCAGATTCTGTGTCTCCCTCTCTCTCTGACCCTCCCCTGCTCACACTGTCTCTCTCTCTCTCTCAGAAATAAGTAAAACATTAAAACAAACAAACAAACAACAACAACAACAAAGAATCCAACTTCAGCTGGGGTCAGGATCCCACAGTCCGTGGGTTCAAGCCCCGTGTCAGGCTCTGTGCTGAAGGCTCAGAACGTGGAGCCTGCCTCAGTTTCTGTGTCTTCCTCTCGCTCTCTGTCCCTCCCCCACTCAAGCTCTCTCTCTCTCAAAAATAAATAAAAATTAAAAAAATTTGTTTAAAAAGAACAATGCAAACTGAGTGCTTTTTCAATGCTAGATACTATGTTAAGTGCTTTTCATCAACTACCTCATTTCCTACCACAGCACCGTGAAATAAGCATCCTTACCCTCACATGGCAAAACAGGAAACCGAGGTTCAGTGAGATGAGCACCAATATCACACGGGTGGTCCTAATGAGGTCAGGACACAATTGTGCCCCCCACTCTCACCCCTATGTGATATTCCAAGGGCTCTATGCATTTCCATATGCCACCGTCTTCCCAGCCACCTGAGTCTCTACAAAAGCTGGTACCTTTGTCCCCCCATTGCCTGAATGTTCCTGAGCGCTCGAGGGAGCAGCTGCAAGAACTGGGGCTGAGTCCTTCTTAGGGCCCCAAGGATTCCTCAGGGACCAAGCCAGGACTCACTGACAACAAACTACTCAGCTGCCAAAAAACAAAGTTCTGGAATTTCTTAATGCAACCCCAATTTCAAATATTCAGCCTGTTTTTCTTCCCCCCCAAAATGAAAATTCCAACATTTTGGCTTCCACTTTAATTCATCTTCCAAATGATCTCTTACGTCTGGAAGCCCTGAAATGTTTGATAACATCTGTCGGACCCTGTCACAACACTCCATTCTAAAAAGCCAGGTCCCCGTATTTAGGCACAAGGTGGCGACCTTTAGTTCTGGCTTTAGCTGCAGGGCTCTGGCCAGACTAGAGGGGCCACCTCCAAGACACCCAAGGAAATTAACCCTCTCCGTAAACTCAGAAGCTGGGAAACTCACTGAGAGAGGAGCTTGGATTTCCCTCTCTGCCTCCAGTATAGCTATTGAACCTATTGAGTCCAAACACTGGGAACCCAGGACATGGGAAAATCCAGCTGGCTTCATGGCTCCAGACATCTGGATTCCCTAGTCCTGCTGAGAGAGGAGCCAGCGGGCGCAAGGAGGCTTGGGAAAGCATTTGCAGGGGCCTCTGCCAAGTTATCTCCCTCCTGAACAAACACATGTCCCACTATCTAGAGGTCAACAAAACCATGTTTATATATGCATAGACCATTCCGTTGATTAATTCATTAACTCCCTGGGTGGCCTTTGGTCCCTAAAGACCTCACCCCTTGGGATCTCAGTTTCCTTATCTATAAAATGTAAGAATTAGACAAGTTGATTTCTAAAGCTTCTTCCTGCTCAAATATTTCTACAATTCTACTCTAAGAGTACAGGAAGAACACAGGGCGTGTTTCTGGTGTTGGCTCTGCTGTGCTGGCATGGGCAAGTCTTCCCCATCTCTGAGCCCCAGTTGCCTCAAGTCATCAGATCAAGAGGTAGAAAAGACGACCTCACAGTGCTCCACAGCTCTGACAGGTCAGAATACAGAAGATGTCAATCGCGCACTTGTAGAACTGACACCACCTCAGCACCACCACTGACACTGCTGGTGCAAGTCACCCTCACCTCCCATCCAGACCAGTGCAACAGCCTCCCAGCTGGTCCAGCAACATTCATTGCCTCCTCCCCATCCATTCTCTGAGGCATCCAGAGTGATGTTTCTTTTCAAAACACAAATCTGATCCTATTAGCCCCCTGCTGATGTGGATCCCACCCCCCACCCCCCCACTGCTTTTAGGGTAAAGAACAAAAGCCCCAGTGCAGCCTGCAGGACCCACAGAGCTACCCCCACCAACCCCTAGACATCATCTCACATCACCACACTCCTGCACAAGCCACCTGGCTTTTTATCTCCCTGATGAACAAGGCTCCCAGCCCCGGAGACTTTGCTCATGCTCTTCCTTTGCCTAGAATGCCAGTCTGCTTCCTCTCTCTTTCTCACTCTATTCTACCACTATGGAGTTTCTTCTCCTCCCTTAGAGCCCACTTCAAGCTCTCCCCACCCCCCACCAATCCCCATCCAGGAGTCCTCCAGGACTATTCAGGCTAGCTCAGAATGCTTACTAGATTCTCCTGGGAGCCCATACCCCCTCCTCCGCAGCTCTCCTACCCATTCCCATGCACGTGTTCACTGATGAGGTTGTTTGTTTCCTCTCACCCTGTGATTGATTTACACTCAATAAATATTCCCAAGATGGGTGGATGGAGTGGGTGTTCTGCCCTTAGGAAGCCCCTGGGCAGTGGATGGCATCTCTTCCAGCAAACCCTGGCAGAGACCAAGGCTACGCTGGCTCTGATCTAAGTCTTTGAGGCTCCTGAGGAGACATCCTGCTGACGGCTGGGAAACTTTGCCCAAGGCAAGCTTGTGACTTCAAGTCAACTGTGGGCTAGGCTCAGAGTTCATCCCAGCAGAGGGTGCTCAGAAGTCCACCCCAGAGACCCCGGGTGCTGGCTGCCCTCCCAGCCAGCAGGCAGACAGAGGAGTGGCTCCAGAGCCTCAGTCAGCCTCAGGGGAGGCAGGGGAGAGCGGGAGCCAGAGTTCTGGCGCCAAAGGCAAGATGACTAGATAGATTCCTTGTTCTCTGGAAATGTCTAAAGTACTTTCCCCCCACATCCTTCCACCAACTGTCTCGCACTGACCATTCAAATGGGAAGGCAGCCCCCTACTCCGAGAAGCCTTCTTACACCTCCCTACTGGACTTAGGGCCCGATGCCTGAATCTCTACACTCCAGGCATCCCTTTAGCTTTGTACTCAATACATTACACTGAAAGTATGTTTCTGAAGGCTGCCTGAGGGAAGGAACCTAGTCCTTTTCATCTTTGATCACCAGCACCAGTGCCCAGAACACAGCCAACTCTTGGAAAAACTCCGTCATTGCACAGATGAAGACACTAAGACCCTGAGAAAAAGGTGACACTTCTGCAAGGTCACACAACGTGTCACTCACTAGCAGAGCCAGGAATACAAGCTAGGTCACCTACTTCAATTTGCCATCTTTATCTTTTGCCTCCCTGGCTCCAGAGGGATGGGCCCTATGTATGATTTTAGGGACCAGGGCCTCCAAAGACTTGGGATGGGAGCATCCTGAAAGCAAGACCCCTGGACTCTCCCATGTGAAGAGCAGCGACAGCCTGTTCTGTCCCCTGCCCACCAGCTAGAAAGGCTGACCCCACTCAGGACTCAGAGTAATGGAAAAGCCAACTTCAGTTCCAGTAGGTAGGGAGCACACTGTGGCAATTTCTCCCTTCTCTGCATGCATAACATCCACTATCCAGGACACAAAGATTTCTGGTTCCCCCTCCACTCCCCTATCTCCAATCAGGCGTCTCCTAAGAATCAGTTGGCATCTACCAAACATCCCCATACTGTAAGCTTCCTGAGAGCAAGGAAACTTATTTTAGGTTTGAATCATAGAACATATTATCGGAAAAGGCCTTTTGGGCTCACCTAGTTCCACCTTTTTTCTATGTCTGTACCTAGGAAATGGGGTCAAGAGGGCAAAAGTGACTTGCCCAGGTCACTGTGTGAATGAACGACCGACAGAGCCAGGCTCTGAGCCTGCCCCTCTGTGTCCCAGCAGGTCTCTGTCCTCTACTTCACAGGACCCCAGCTCTGACAAGGAGCTTTGCGGAATCTCCCTCCAGGCTTGAGAGCAGAGAGGGTGCCTGTGAAGTTTTGCTCACTGACGGGGGAGAACATGTTAAGATTCAAACTGCAAATCTGATTGCATCCTTTCCCTGCTGAAAAGGCTTCTGTGTTTCCCACTCCCCTTCAGATGAAGTTCATCCTTCTTGGTGTGACCAGCTCACAGAGCCACTGGATCCAGTCGTCTCTCCAGCCACAGGCCCCTGGTACTCAGAGCTATAGTCCCAACTCAACCCTCCTCAACAATACTCACACCTCTTCACCTGGCCAACTCCTGTCCATCCTTCAGCTGTGCGCCCATCTTCCTCCACCAGGGAGCTGGCCCCCATGCTCTCCCACCCCTCCCCCAAGCTCCCTGTATTTTTGGAACTGCATTCAGCTCACTACATTTGCTCATCATCTTTGCACCGCACCCAACTGTAAACTCCCCAGGGACTGAGATCCCAGAAATGCAGATCTCATCACTGCATTTCCACAGACAATCTCTGTCCTCAGCACCAAGAAGGCCTTCAACAGATATGAGTGCTTTGATTGGCAAGTGGAGACCACTCCCCTTCAATGGTCTTGCTCCTAGACTCTGTAACTGTGGGAGGCCACTGAGCATGGACCCAGAGGACAGCTCCAGCTAAAGCAGGGACAGCAATGGGGTGGAAGCAGATCACAGAGAAAGCACTAACAATCTGGCCAAGAAGAGTCTCCGTCCAAGGCAGCTGATATTCCTGTCTCTGTATCAGTCCAGGATGCATGTGGAGGGGGAAGTCTTCATCTACCTCTGATCCCTGGCTGCTACTTCCTGAGCCTCCTCGGGACTCAGGGACAGGCGGGCAGGCGAGCGGGCAGTGGGGCAGCCACACGCTTCCACCCCCAGCACGTATCCTGTCTCTGCCTCTTCTGGCAGGATGTTATTGCAGAGGCCTGGGCTGTTATTGTCAGGAGATGGGCTTTCCTGAGCTCATTAAAGGGCCTCTGTCCTTTCTCCTGGACCAACCCCCCCTTTCCTCTGTCCACATCAACATTGAGAGAAAGAGGCCCAGGGGCAACTCCAGGTGGAACATGGCAGCTGCCTATCCCTCCGCTTGCCTGGCCGGGCACCATGATCACAGATGGTGATGGTTGCCATT
The DNA here is from genome assembly GCF_008692635.1 of Crocuta crocuta. Lineage (NCBI taxonomy): Eukaryota > Metazoa > Chordata > Mammalia > Carnivora > Hyaenidae > Crocuta > Crocuta crocuta. The sequence continues at coordinate 132,111 of NW_027536465.1, forward strand.
GGGATGCCCTTGTGTGTCAGGCAGTGCTAGGCATTGATGGCCTTTGTCTAATTCAACCCTTGCAACAATGATGTAAAATAGACACTATTCTCAGCTTTACACTAGAATGAGCTGGGGCTCAGAGACGTTAAATGATGTGCCCAAGGCCACACAGCAAGAAGAAAACAGAGCAGCAATTCAAATCCAGATCTTCCTAACCCCAGCACCCATTTTCTCTGGCTCCATTCCCTTGCTGCCTACATGGCTCATGAGCTAGTTTCTGTTCTAAGTGAAGAACTCAGTGAAGGAAGGGGGGAGAGGTCTTCCCAGGAGCCAGCATTTCCCTACAGGGAATCTAGAGGTCACAGGATCTTCCTTCATCCCTGGGAAAGAGCTGCAACTAAGATGGATAACAAGATAACTCCCATCTTGTGTTTTCTCAGGCCTTAACCAAATCCAAGCACTTCCACCCCTGGAGGAGAAAGGTTCCCCATCACTCGTGGACAAGGCAGAAGAGGGATAAGTATGATCACAGACAGAGAATAATAATGAGTATAATTTCTCTTGAGTGATGTTGTGTCGCAAAGAACAGTAGTGTGGTAGTCAAAAGCCCTGGCTTTTTCTGTGTCTTACTATCACTAACTGGGTGATCCTTGTACTTCACACCTTCCAGAACCTCATTTTCCTTATCTGGGAGATATGATATTAGGCAACCACCCCCACCACACAGGGTACATCCTAAGAATCCAATGATTCCATGTGCATGAAAGTGCCTTATACTGTGAAACACAAAACTGTTTCAGTTATGTTTTCTTTCTTTTTTCTGTTTGAATAACAACTTAGAGTAGCAGCTTTGGGGCCAAACCTGGGTTCAAATCTCAGTTCTACTAGTTACTACTTATGTGATCACGGATGAGTGTTTTAGAGACTCTATACCTCCGTTTCTCAGTATGAAGAAAGAACGATAATACCTGCGTCACGGGCTTGCAGAAAGGATGAAGCACATTGACATATAAAGCACTTAGCCCAGTGCCTGGAGTTCAAGCTCTCTGTAAATGGCAGCTGCTGCTTGATTACAAGTCATGTTATTGTTACTGTTCCTATTACTGCTCTGATTATTCTGCGGAAGTTGTATTTGCAGTCCTGCCGCACAGAGGAGCAGATGTGGGGCAAGGAGGCAGCCCAGCCCCACCTGCTCAACAGCAAGGAGCTTTCTTGGCTCCAACACCCAGCAGCTAGAGCCATACAGTGTGAGCAATAGAATTAACACCTGCCTGCCATGGAATATAACAGAGACAGAGACAGACAGGGAGAGGCAAGGAGATCATGAGAGAAGCACAAAAGAAGCGCTTGGAATAAAGACATCGTGAAAACAGCCTTGTTTTCAAAAAACAAACAAACAAGTTTGTTCTTTCAAAAAAAAAAAAAAAAAAAAAAAAACCAAACCCTGCCCTGCCTGGAATGGCCTTCTCTTTAACCCTAGAGAGAAGTCTCTCAGACACTAAATCGATGCCTACGGTACTGTACAAGGTCCTTTATCTGCATTATCTCCTTTAACCACATCCCTAGGAGGTATAAACTGTTATGATTCCCAGTTTACAAAGAAGGAAATCAATGTTGAGAGATTTAGTGACTTGCCCAAAGTCAGACACTTAAACCCCAAAATGACTCTAGAGTCAGCTTTCTTTAATACTCAGACCACATCTAAATAAAGGCCAGTGCCACCACTTACTGACTAGTGACTTTGGGAAAGGACTTCACTTTTACTGAGTTTTCATTCTCCTTTCCTGTGATATGGGTACAGATAAAGCCCATCTTGCTGCACTGTGTGGCCTATGGCCCAACCTAACAGGTGCCTGGTGAGTGACATCCTTCCTGTCACATCCATTTTTTTTTTTTTTTTGCAAACCCACTTGACCATAAGAATTATTTGACATGCTTCATAAAATTACAGATTCCCGAGGCCTGCTGCAGACCTACTGCATCAGAATCCTTAGGGAAGTTTCCTAGGAATCTATAAAAAAAAAAATGCTCCCCATGATCCTTATAATGAGTTAGGTCTAATACTCAGTGGGCCAGTGCTGACCACACATTAAAATCACTTAAGGAACATTTGAAAAATCCCAGTACCAAATCCTATCCCAGACCTATTCACTTCGAGTCTACGGTTGTGCCCCAACCAGGCATCAGGACTTTTTATAAGCTCCCAGGGGACTCTAAGAGACAGCCAGCCCAAGCCAGTGCTGTTCACAAGAACATTCTACAATGATGGAAATGTCCTATATCTGCCCTGTCCAATCTGACAGATACTAGCGATGTGTGGCTGTGAAGAACTTGAAACATGGCTAGTGCAGCTGAAGAACTGAAATATTAATTTTACTTAATTTCAAATAATATACACTTAAATTCAAACAGCCACAGGTGGCTACCAGCTACCTTATTGCAGCATGCCATTCCAGTCCTGCAAGTGAGCACTGTCCCCTCTGGGAAACAGGCAAGGGCTGGGGAATGGAAAGAAGAAGGGTCCCCTTCCCACTTCGTAAAAAGGGGGGGGGGGCTTTTTGAAACATTTCCTTGGAAATCAAAATGTTTTCATGGGATCCAAGACAATAATTGGTCCCAGTGGTCTGTTCCATTTGGTAAGTCTCCCACCTGGCCCCTTTCTTGGCTCATCTGCAGAAGGAAAACAGCCACCTCCAGGCTTCCAAAGAGAGCCTTGAAGTTGCAGGAAAAGCCAGGGGGTGGGATCAGGAGGCTAGCTTCTATTTTAAAGATGTTTTCCTTTTTAGAATAAGCTCCATCCTCTGATGGTGCTGACAGGGCAAAGGTTGTGACTGACATTGTGTTGTTGGACATTAAACAGCCTCTGAGGTCAGCCGGCAGCTGGTGGGCACGTCCTGACAAACGGTTCTTAATCAGACTCACCCCTGCCCCTGGGAAGCGTGAGGCCCCCAGGGGGGCAGGGGGCAGGGGAGGCCAGCTGCTGCCGGTGATCACCAGTTGACTTCCCCATCCCCCTTCAGACTCTCTGCTCCTGCGTGTCACTTCGCCCCCCACCCTGCCGTGATGGATGTTTGTGAATTGAGTGGATCTACAGGCAGGAGATGCAGGGACCAGACCACCCGGGCAACAACACAGGAAGTCCCATTGGGTTTCTTCTCCCTGGTGTGAGCTCACTCCCGAATGACAAGATGTGATTTCCAACCAAATGTTTTCTGACAGTCACCACACTTATTGGTTTTCTCTCCCCAGAGATTATTCAGTGGGTCTTTCAAGAAGGTCGTCTTACCCCAGCTCCATTAGGGCATGGGACCTCAAGACCTGAGTCTAGGGTCAGGGAGGTAATATAGACCTTTCCTGGAGGAAGTGCTGGGCCTGGCCGTGTCTCTTCACCCTTAAAATGGGAACAATAACATCCACTTCACACAGTGGTTGGAAAAACAAAGCCAGATGATGATTTATAAATCAAAGTGGCAGCAGGTACCTAAGTATTTTTTAAATCTGAGCTTTCCTGACCCCCATCCTTAGGATTTCTTAATCTTCACCTTATCCTTACCCTAAATTTCCTCTTAATAATTGCAGTGCCCTGGTCTATGAATTTTGACCCCTGTAGGTTTTGTACCCTAAGAAAATGCCCCATAAAACCCTAACAATCCCCAAGCTCCAGTGGGCCACACTATGGGATTCCCCACCTGGATTCCCAGGTCAATCTTTCCAGGGCTATTATCTCCACAAATCTTTTCTTTCTTAACGTTTCTTTATTTATTTTGAGAAAGAGAGAGCCCAAGCAGGGGAGGAGCAGAGAGAGGAAGAGAGAGAGAATCCCAAGCAGGTTCTGCACTGTCAGCACAGAGCCTGATGTGGGGCTTGAACTCACGAACTCTGAGCCAAAATCAAGAGTCAGATGCCCGATCCACTGAGCCACCCAGGAGCCCCCTCTGCAAATATTTGCTGTGTGTTTTCCTGGATGAGCACTTGTACATGGAGTGGGACAGGGCTTCGGCATAAAATCAGTAAGACACGGGGCGCCTGGGTGGCTTAGTCGGTTAAGTGTCCGACCTTCGCTTAGGTCATGATCTCGCGGTTCGTGGGTTCCAGCCCCGAGTCGGGCTCTGTGCTGGCTGCCAGCTCAGAGCCTGGAGCCTGTTTCAGTCTGTGACTCCCTCTCTCTCTGACCCTCCCCTGTTCACGCTGTCTCTCTCTCTCTCCTAGAAATAAATAAAACATTTTTAAAAAATTTTTTAAAAAATCAGTAAGACACCCTTGCTGCGTCTGGAACCCCAATCAGTGTTAACACACAACACCAGGGCATCTGACAAGTTTCAAAGCACTGTCCTAATAACTCTTAGGAGCCTCAAAATAACCCTCTGAAAAGAACATGGACATTGTAACTTGTAATTCCTGTATTCCAGGGGAGTCTGGGTGGCTCAGTCAGTTCCGTGTCAGACTCTTGATTTCGGCTCAGGTCATGATCTCACGGTTTGTGAGATCAAGCCCTAAATCGGGCTCTGCGCTGACATCACAGAATCTGCTTGAGATTCTCTCTCTCTCCCTCTCTCTCTGCCTGTCACCCACCCACTCTCTCTCTCTCTCAAAATAAATAAATAAGCTTTAAAATTCCTGTATTTCAGATGAGGAAGCTGAGGAAACTGCTCATGTTCACAAATAGTTGACAAAGACCAAGACTCACACTCAGGTTGGTTTTTACTTCAAATGATCCTGTGCATGCAAATCACTCAATATAGGAACTGAATGATTGATTAGTATTATTGTCCTCCAGATTCCATGTCCTTTCCCACAGGAGGGAAGCAGCTTGAATTTTAAAAAGACAACAGGCTAGAATTAGGCACGGACGCAGGTGTTCAGAGAAACCAGATAATCATATTGCCTCCATGTATGTTTTGAAGACCTTGGTTGTGAATGGGGGCTGGGAACACTTCATAGAGAGGGCAGGCTTGAGCTGGGTACAAAGGAAGGGCTAGACCTTGCCTGGGAAGGGGGAAGAGTGAGGGTTTTCCAGGCAGGGAGCTCCGTCAGATAAAAGGTTCCCAGTTCCGGAGTAAGAATGCACATTTCATCAGTGCATACAGCTCAGCCACAGGGCCAAGCACTGGAGATGNGAATTTTGACCCCTGTAGGTTTTGTACCCTAAGAAAATGCCCCATAAAACCCTAACAATCCCCAAGCTCCAGTGGGCCACACTATGGGATTCCCCACCTGGATTCCCAGGTCAATCTTTCCAGGGCTATTATCTCCACAAATCTTTTCTTTCTTAACGTTTCTTTATTTATTTTGAGAAAGAGAGAGCCCAAGCAGGGGAGGAGCAGAGAGAGGAAGAGAGAGAGAATCCCAAGCAGGTTCTGCACTGTCAGCACAGAGCCTGATGTGGGGCTTGAACTCACGAACTCTGAGCCAAAATCAAGAGTCAGATGCCCGATCCACTGAGCCACCCAGGAGCCCCCTCTGCAAATATTTGCTGTGTGTTTTCCTGGATGAGCACTTGTACATGGAGTGGGACAGGGCTTCGGCATAAAATCAGTAAGACACGGGGCGCCTGGGTGGCTTAGTCGGTTAAGTGTCCGACCTTCGCTTAGGTCATGATCTCGCGGTTCGTGGGTTCCAGCCCCGAGTCGGGCTCTGTGCTGGCTGCCAGCTCAGAGCCTGGAGCCTGTTTCAGTCTGTGACTCCCTCTCTCTCTGACCCTCCCCTGTTCACGCTGTCTCTCTCTCTCTCCTAGAAATAAATAAAACATTTTTAAAAAATTTTTTAAAAAATCAGTAAGACACCCTTGCTGCGTCTGGAACCCCAATCAGTGTTAACACACAACACCAGGGCATCTGACAAGTTTCAAAGCACTGTCCTAATAACTCTTAGGAGCCTCAAAATAACCCTCTGAAAAGAACATGGACATTGTAACTTGTAATTCCTGTATTCCAGGGGAGTCTGGGTGGCTCAGTCAGTTCCGTGTCAGACTCTTGATTTCGGCTCAGGTCATGATCTCACGGTTTGTGAGATCAAGCCCTAAATCGGGCTCTGCGCTGACATCACAGAATCTGCTTGAGATTCTCTCTCTCTCCCTCTCTCTCTGCCTGTCACCCACCCACTCTCTCTCTCTCTCAAAATAAATAAATAAGCTTTAAAATTCCTGTATTTCAGATGAGGAAGCTGAGGAAACTGCTCATGTTCACAAATAGTTGACAAAGACCAAGACTCACACTCAGGTTGGTTTTTACTTCAAATGATCCTGTGCATGCAAATCACTCAATATAGGAACTGAATGATTGATTAGTATTATTGTCCTCCAGATTCCATGTCCTTTCCCACAGGAGGGAAGCAGCTTGAATTTTAAAAAGACAACAGGCTAGAATTAGGCACGGACGCAGGTGTTCAGAGAAACCAGATAATCATATTGCCTCCATGTATGTTTTGAAGACCTTGGTTGTGAATGGGGGCTGGGAACACTTCATAGAGAGGGCAGGCTTGAGCTGGGTACAAAGGAAGGGCTAGACCTTGCCTGGGAAGGGGGAAGAGTGAGGGTTTTCCAGGCAGGGAGCTCCGTCAGATAAAAGGTTCCCAGTTCCGGAGTAAGAATGCACATTTCATCAGTGCATACAGCTCAGCCACAGGGCCAAGCACTGGAGATGCACCAATAAATTGAGACAAGGTCGTTGCCCCAGAGGTATTTACAGTAGCAAGGCTAACACTTGTTCTGAGGGGCTGTCAAGGAGGAAATCAAGGAAACTGCACAGCTCTGGTGGAGACAGATACTGAAAGCCTTGAATGTCGGTCCAGGGAATTCCAGGTTTATCTCGAAAGCAGTGGGGTGGGAAGAGGGCTCTTCTTCCCGTCCCTTTGTCTCAGTCTTGGCTTCTTGCTCAGGCCCCTGGACACAGCTCACAGTCCCTTTCATCTGTCCCCTCCATCATCCTGTGAACAATTTGGAAAGCCATAAGACAAGGACAATAAATCGTCCTTAGTGACACCCCTGCTCCCCCTCCCCCAGCCTTTGTCCCTCCCCTTTGTCTGGAGAGGGAGCCTCCCACCCTGCTCAGCCCCTCTTCCTCTAATCGCCTGCAAGTGGGCTTTATGGTTTCCATGGAAACCAGAAAGACCTAGCAGCCAGGGGTCCCTCACAAAGATACTGTTTGTGCCACCATTTGGGACAGAGGAGACAGTGTGAAAGTGAGAAAATAGCCTATAAATGCCTTCCCCACCATGCAGCCACCCAAGCTCTGGTCTGGGAGGAAAGAGGGACTGAACTTCTTTCTGCTTTCCACTTCAAAAGGGCTTTGCTGGGTTGAGTGCAAACCCAGCCTAGCATCACTAAAGGAACACACACACTCACACACTCACACTATATGCTCATATACGTACACACGCATGTAATACCTATGCTCGGACACACATACACACACACACGATCACATATATACATAATACATACAGTCACACACACACACACACATATACAGGCTCTCAAACACTCACACACGCAAACACATGCTCACCACCCCACCTTCACCAGTACAGCTGGGCTCAGTCCACTAAGAAAACACACCCCCAATAAGGGAATGACACTGTTCATTCCTCGCCTGTAAAAACCCTTCTGGGAACCTCCTAGAGCTGCTGCCATACCCTCAGTATCCCCCAGAACCCCGGATAAGACCTCAAGCCTCCTGGCCTTACAGCTTACAGACTGGAAACTTGCTTCTTGGTGTCTTAAAGGCCTGTGACATCAGATGCTGTAGACCTGCAGGCTTTCTCATCCCACCCCAGCAAAAGCCATCAATCCTGCGCAAAAGGACAAAGAATGGTGCAGAAGTGATAAATGAGCACAGAAGAGAAACATTTCATTTCCCATTTTGAGGGGTCCCAGCTTGGAGATCCAGATCCTAGGGAGCAAACTCACATCAGGGAGGGGTCCCCAGGTGTTAGCAATATTCAAATAGGTAACAAGATGAATAGGTAACAAGAGCCAGATTGTTCTCATCAGCCGCTACAAGGCAGTCCAGAAGTCTGGGGGACAGTTTGGTTGTTTCAGCTTAATTTTTTGGTAAATGAGGTAATCTAGGAATTAGTTCTCATTCAGCACAGTCTGCTTGGGAATCTAACTATGTCTGAGTACAAGGGAGTGGTTGCTGTTCATACCCATTAGCCCATTGGCCCAAGATCCTTGATTCATACCATTTGTTGGGCCCATCCAAAGTCACTGCTGAGTTCCTTCCCCACCTCTAGTTTGGATTAGTTCCCCGCTCTTCAGAGGAAAACTAAATGACCCTCCTCCCCTTCCACTGCCCAAGTGTCACCTGAGCAGGCAGAATAGAATGTCAGTCTGGTCCTCCTTCCATTTAAATGATTTTTCCAACACCTGGAGGGTTACTTGCATAGTGGACCTAGCGTTCTGACTCTCCTAACCTCACTCTTGAATTGTTAATGTTGCCACAGGAAAGTTAGTGTAACTCTAAATTTCATCTGTAAATAATAAAAGAGCACCCTCTTCCAAGACTGTCCCAATGATGTTCACATAACACATGCTAAAGTGCTCAGCACAGTGTGTTCCATTCATGTTCCTTCTCTTCACCGTGCTGGATAAATGTGAAATGACATTAACTAAGCACTCTCTTGCCATATTTTTTTATCTCAAGGAGACAACAGAGCTCATATGTGCCCTTAATGCCTTGTCTCTGTAAAGCAGTCCCTTCTTAGTCATGAAAATTAATTCGGAGCTAATCAATCTTGAGTACCTAATGTGTAGTCTCTGCACCAAGACCCAGCAAAAATGTAAAATGAGGAAAAAATGTCATCATCACTTACATAAAAATAATTTACTGAGCAATCTGACCTCTATGTACCAAGCCCTGCAGAAGGCAAGGGGATGAGTAAAACACCATAACTGCCAACCAGCTGCAGAGTACTGTGGCGGAGAAAATCTCAGCCCTGGATCCCATCCACCCAGACTTAAACCCCAGCAATCCCTTGCCAGCTGTCACTTCACATTTGACAGCCTATTCCAATCTTCTGAAACTCAGTTTCTTTATCTGGAAAATGGAACTGGTCACAATAGCACCTCCACCTCCCAAAATTAAATGAGATAAATCCTATCAAATACTCTTCCAGCTCAGGCAATGTCCACCTCAGAAAGTGCAGAATGAACTTTAGCGGCTGCTATTATTATTATCAACCCACCCAGTTCTAGAATAATTAGATCACAAAATAGCACAGTAGAGCAGGGAAAGGGTGGTGCAGAGTCTGGCTGGATCCCTTTCTGGACCTTCATTACCTAAAACAAAATGGAGAGATGAGACTAGTGATCCTTCATCACTCAGTGACTTCAAGATGTGCTCAAGAACTAAGGGTCACAAGCAAACAAGAGAAACACACAATCTTGACCAAAAGCACCAGTCAAGGTCATCACACTCACCTTGGTTCCCTAACAGCCACTTGTTTTCCGGAAATCTCCTTTTTTCCAAGTGCTCCTCCCTGTGCCTTCCCTTCCTCCCTGCCACCTTCCTCCTCCTGGGGAAGCAGAAGTTCCTGAGGACCAGGGGGGAAGGTCAGAGGTCTCCACCGGCCTGGCCAGGAGCCACCAAGGCTGCTTCCTGCCAGGAGTCTTCTGTGAACTACTGCCCACCCCAGGGAAACCCAAATAAAGTCACCTCCCCACTCAAGAGCATTTTGCCCTTTAAGGAAAGGTTGTGTTTGGAGCCCAAAACATATTTATGTCTTGATGAAGATTTCATCCAACCTTTTACGGACACAGTCTGCATCAAAGGGGCTCACCCAGGCCCATCTGCTACTTGCCTTTGCCTTCTTTGGCAGATCTGGCTTGGATCCTGAATAAATTATAAAGGTGCTGAACTCTGCTGATGCCCTTTCTTTGTTCTTTCTTCCCTCCTTCTACCTCTTCCCTGCCATGGCCAACCACCCTTACGATCTAATTCCATTCTGTCTTTCCAAAGATGAGACTGTGGATAATTATTCAAAATGACCATCAAATGTGACTTAATACACTTCCACCTCAGGCAAGAAAAATTTAAAGAAGACACCAGATAAGCATTTGTGTGTCCAGAATTTTACAGAATTTGTTTTATCCTCACAAGAGCCTATGAGTAGTACAGTAACCATCCCCCAAGGCTGACACCTAGACACCTGAGGCTCAGGGCATTCATAACTTGCCCAAGGCCCTTGGTAGCTAGTGAGGACAGAGCTGATATTTGAACGCAGGTCTCTGTGAGTTGTATCCGTTGCACCACACCACAAACGACTGAATAAAAGGATTTCTGGCATTGCCAAGAGATTGGCAGGGTCTGCAGGGAAAGACCAAAGTTTAGGGAATCTATCACTCCCTGTAAGTTGCTCTCAAACTTCCTTCTTGTGGAAACCGTTCTGGGGCTGCCCATGGCTGAGGTGGTGGGCAGGATACCCTCACTCTAGGACATCTTTGATGGCAACAGTTAACCACATTTCAGCTTCCCCATCCAGAAAGGGGAGAGTACCTGATTTCCCAGAGATTTGGGGAATAGAAGGCAAGAGCATTTGAGATACTAGGTAAATTCCTGCCATTTCTTTAGATAGATAGGTAGAGAGAGAGAGATGATAAATAGATAGGAGTATGGATACAAGTAGAGAGATGAAGGTATGCAGACATATACAGCCACAGAGTTTTCACATCACAAGTTTTCATGCCAATTAGAAATAATCTAGTGACACTCGGGAGCGTGGTGTGGTGAAACCACCACAGATTTTTATACCTGATAAACATGGCGTTGATCCCTACAGGGCCATATACTGGCTACATGACATTAAGCAAATTGTCTAACATTTCTGAGCTTCAGTTTCCGCTTCTGCAAAACAGAAATGATAGTATCTGCCTTTACAAAGTTATTTAAAGGATGTGGGATTAGTGCTGCAAAATATTTAACATTGCATTGAGAGTGTAGATGTTCAACAAATTCCAGTATTATGGTTCCTATTTGAAGTAGTCATGCTGTTAAGATGCTCTCCAAAACATCTAACCATACACATCCCAGGCTGAATAGGGACCAAGAAACAGTCCACTTCTTCCATCCTTATCTCAAAGCAGAGATGTGGAGAACTCCCAAAGTCCAGAACAGGGTAAATAAAAGAAAGAGATTTTACCAGACAAAGAGCAGCTTCTCTGGCCTTCTGGGAATGGTCCTCGGCCTTAAAGCCCTTCACTGACCACCCAGGCTTACAGAAGAACATCCAAACCCCCAGCATGACTCACAGAGCCTCTAACCCCCCTCCAGTTGGTCTGCTCTCCCACTCACACACCCCCAACCAGATGTTCAGTCCACCATTCCCCAAATACAGCATTCCATGGCTTTGATCATGCCGCTTCTAGGGCCCAAAGCATCTTCCTCGCTCTCCACCTAAAGAAACTTGTCATCATTAGGAGCCCAGCCCAAATTCCTCAGGAATTACCATCATTAGGAGCCCAACCTAAATCCAGCAGGAATTACCCCCACCTTCTCTATGACTCCATCACACTTCCTACTGAAAGGAGGAAAAGAGGGGTCTGGAGGAATTGGGAGAGCCATACTTGCTGAGTGCCTACTATTTGTCAAGCACTGGCTACTCCACACACTTTATATGGTTACTCCTTCAAGCAACCACATGAGCTAAGTCATTATCTCCACTTTGCATATGGGAAAATGAGTTTACAAGGCCTAAGACATAGCCCCAAGATTGAAAGACCCTAAAGCCCCTTTCTCCTACTTCCTGTATCCCATTGACACACAGTTAAGCATAAGCCTGTCTGTCTCCAACACTAGACTGTGCTTATTATAAACGGAGTCTGTATCTTACTTATCTCTGAATAAGTCCTAGCCTCTTTGGCCCAGGCTGAAACCCTGTACCTGATACCTAGTAAGGCCTCCATAGACGCTTGCCACATGCATCTTTTGCAGCATTGGAAAGACAGGGAAAGGCAGGGAAAAACAGGGAACTGGAAAACAGGGAACAGCATGGGGAAAACAGGGAGCTGCTGGGTCATCCTTTTGTTTATTATAGAGACTAGAGAGAAGGTATTCTGGGTCACTGAGGAATAGCATTGCCAGGTGGACTGTCTTGGCTCTCTCCATGAATGCAGGTTTGCTGGCAGGAAGATTTGACCTTGACAACTACCCATTTGCAGGGCTTGGAGAAGTAAGAACTTTCTATTCTCTTCTCTATTCAATAGAACTTTCTATTTCTCTTTTAACTACTGAAGGGAATTCTAAACTTTTAGCACACAAAGTCTAGCCATACTGTGATCTTTGAGCTGGTGATGGACCAAATTCTAAGCATAATGGCCCAAGAAAGTCTCAGCCTAGTAGGCAACCTTTGTCACATCTGCAATGCTCACTGTTCTTTTGCACAAACTCTCTATGTCTGAGAATCTTCCCATAATCTGAGCTCCATCTCCCATATTGGAGGCTGATTCCACCCCCCACCTCCCCATCCTTTGCAGCTTCTGTCAGCAGGTGGCCTGGGCTCCACCAATCCTGCATATGCGAGAGAGAATTTGCTTTGGAGAACAACCTAGGGACCCAGGAGTTGCATGGAATGTCTCTTCTGGCTAATGTGGGAGGAATGGCAGGAAAGCAGAGAGGTTGGGGTGTCAGTGGTGGTTGAAGTGCCATGCCGGTCCCATACAGAACTTCATGGTGCAAGCAGTGTCCATTCCCCCTTAGAACCAAATAATTCCAGGAAGGCTCCTTTCTGAAGCCTAATTCTCCCAGAGCTTATGCAAACCACCTAACACATCTTCTCTATTAAATTCATTTTCTGCATAAATAGCTAGAGGAGGTTCTGTTGTTTGCATCTAAGATGCCAGAAGGATGCAAACTGCATGCATGCCAACCTTGCAAAACAAAACCTGTTTAGACTGAACATACATCACAGCAGTATCTGATACCCCTCCCCAACACACACACACACACACACTTATGGGGATCTCACTGGCTTGGAACATACTGAGTGCACAATAAATATGTATTAAAATAAAGTGAAGAGAGGCCATGTTTCCAGGCTGCATCTTGGGGTCTCAGACCCAGCACCAGAAAAGGAAAAGGTCCACGCCTTGTATTAAATAAGGCTCTCTAGTGCAGTGGGCTGTCATTGTGACTCAGAAGCTGGCTCTGAAGATCACTTCTCTGACGGAGTTTCCAGAAATGGTTGGAACAATGGCAGAATCACTAGAAAGAAGTCTGTCACCTCCCACAGAAGCAACTTTGAGGGACAACATGTTTTTGAACTTGCAATTCAGAGTGTTTGCTAAAACATCACTTCCATGATAGGGTGTGGCACATAGTGCTGAGAGTCAGGAAAACAGCATTTTGCTCCAATTTGGCCACCAACTTCCTATGTGTTTGAGTTCTTTCCCTTCTCTGGCCCTCAGTTTCCCTGTCTGCAAAATGAGAAGTTGACCTTTGCTCTTTATTGCCTCTGTCAGGACATTTCTCCTGCAGAAAGCTGATCCCTTTCATGCCCATCCAACCAGGGCGGCAGGGCATGGTTGTACAGATTGTGCAACTAGGGTATGTCCTGGCCAAAGATGCCCACCTGAGGAATAAGTAAATTCCAGTCTATACCCTCCAAGCTCTGAATCCTGGGGTGGGGCTACTTCCCCTGGAGGCAGAACTTTTTTCCTAATTTGCACAAAAACAAATTATATGGCTCTATATAATACTCTCAAAAGCATCATATGACTCTACATTCATTTCATATTTGTGCCCTCCTCCTCACTGGGGTCATGCTACCCTCCTTGGTCATCACCCTTCTTTCACCATAGACTTTAGCTGTGTGATTTTCCCTGGCAGCCATGACAACACAGAGCCCAGTCTCACAAACTGTGAGATCATGACCTGAGCCAAAATCTAGAGGTGGACACTTAACTGACTGAGCCACCCAGCTGCACCCCCAACATTTCTTGTCTGGGTATCCTGACCACCAACCCATTGATCCCATGGTCCACCAGCCAGCAACTGTCTCCCCTCTTTGCTTCCTTTCTTACGTAAATTAAATGTCATTGTTCCTCTTTATAACCACTCTCTTGCAAACAACCCGACACCCTTGCATCTCTCTCCTCTGGCACAATTCCTTGCAAAACTCCAACACCTGCTTGAGTATGTTCTCTTTGCCTAAAACCGCAGCAGGTAATTGCTGTCCAGGAAAATCACAGAGACTGGCTAAGGAATTTTGCTTTAAATTCATGCACCCAAATCTCAAAGGGGAGAATCAGAGATGTACGCTTCCCTGAGAATTTTTATTTTTATTGCTCAAGATAATACTTTATGCCTCCAAAACTTCATTTTGTTATTTTTTAATGTTTATTTATATCTGAGACAGACAGACAGACAGACACAGAGAGAGAGAGAGAGAGAGAGAGCAGAAGTAGGGGAGGAGCAGAGAGATAGGGGGACGGAGAAACGGAAGCAGGCATCACACCAACGCAACGAGCCCAATATGGGGCTCAAACTCATGAACTGAGAGACCATGACTAAAGCCAAAGTTGGACACTCAATCAACTGAGCCACCCAGGCATCCCTATGCCCTCAAAACTTTATATACCTTCCCTACCTCATGCACAGCTGATAGCCTCAACTTACAGTTCACTGAAAAATGAAGTCACAAACCAGGATTCCCTCACCTTCCCATCACCAAAATCCATCAGTTTACCTGCCTCTTGACTCTTTCCTAATATGCCAAAAGACTGTTCTTTCTTCTTATCGGGCTGGTCCTTTCCCCATATTCGAGCTCACATCCTCTCTGATCTTCTTGAAAGCTTTTCTCCTCCAATCATCTCCCCTCTGTGGAGAAATCATCCTCTTTATGGCTTACTCTTGCTCTCACTCATAGTTGTGGTTTCTCTCAGATCATTGTCAGCACACAAACATAGCCCTGCAGCCCTGATTGTTTAGAGTTTTCTCTTTGTCCCACCTCCTCTTCTAGCTACTGTCCATTTCTCTGCTCCCCTTCCCAACAAAGCTTTTGAAAAGTGTGGTTTCTGTAAGCATTCTCCAATGCCCCACCTCCATCCTCTCTTCAACTCTCTGTCTTATACCAACACAATCCACCGTGATTGGTCCATGTCTCCATTGACCTCCATGTCACCAAATCCAGAGGACAATGTTCTGGTCTCCCCTGTCTGACCTCTCATCAGCTCTCTTCACTGTTCCTTTGCTACCATGCTCTGATCTTATCACCAGCCCAACATCTCCTCAGAGCTCTGGCCCGCATGTCAAACTGCCTTCTCGACATCTTCATTTGGATATCTTATTAACATCTCAGGTATGACATGGTGAAAGCAGATATCTTGACTCTCTGTCTCTCTCTCTCTCTCTGTCTATCTCTGTCTCTGTCTCTCTGTCTCTCTCTCACACACATACACAAAACACTAAACTCTTCTTACTCCAACCTTCTCTACCTCAGTAATTGGCACCACCCTCTTCCAAGTTATTAAAATCAGAAACTTAAGATCTCTCTCTCTCTCTCCTCTCCCTATTTCCTTCTCCCTCTCCCTCTCTCCCTCTTTGTCTCTCTATATCTCCCTTTCCCATCCACTCACCCACATCCAGGCCATCAGAAGTTTTATTCCTCCTGCATCCAAAATATGGCTCAAACGTGTCTGCCTTCTCAGTCTCGGTGGACCCCACCCTCATGCAACCCACCATCATCTCTCATTTTGGCCTATGAAGTGGTCTCCTAGCTAGCCTTTCTGTTCCCCTCTTGCTCCCCTTTAATTCATTCTCCATGCAGCAGACTGAAAGGTAATTGTATGCAAATTGGATTCTGTCGTATTTCTGATGGTTTCTCATTGCACTTAGAATAAAGTCATACTCTACACCATAGCCTTCAAAGCCCTATATGAGCTGGCCTCTGCCTGTCTCTCTAACACCTTCTGATGCCACCCTCTCCCTGGCCTCCTGCGCACTAGTCTTCCAGGGGGCCCTGACAATGGCTCTGAGAACCCACTGAGATCCTTTCTGCTTCAGAGTCTACCTACTGTTCCCCACATCCAGAACTCTCTCAGCCAGCCTTTGGCATGGTGGACTCAGTCTCATCTGTCAGGTGTCAACTGAAAAGGTCACTTCCCAAGAAGGCCTTCCTGAGTACCCTGTCTGAAATTGTCCTCAACATCATTTTCTATTTGAAATGTTATTTCCTTCATGGCATTTTTTGATAATCCACCATTTAATTATTTGCTTATGCACCTGTTTATTGTCCATCTTCCCCCATAAAAATGATAACTTACCAAGAGAAAGGACCATGCCTATCTCATCCTCCACTGTAATCCCAGTGCTTAGCAGTGACTGGCATATAGTAAATGTTAAGTAAATATTTGTTGAATGAATGAATGACTCTCACACTCCCTTATATGTATGCTCTACACACAAGCTAGCTAGACCTGTTCCTCAAATGTCTCATGCCCTCTTCCCTGTCTCTTGCCTCTGTTCACACTGTCCTGTCAGTCTGGATATCTTCCTACCAGTCCCATTCTCCATTCAAGTTGCCAAAATCCTAGTCATCCTTCAAGGCCCATCTTCAATTCCAATGTCTGAGATCTCGCCATTAGCAATTCTTAAATCCGTGAATGTCAGTTCTTAGAGGTGATCATTCAAAACCATATTTGCTGCTTCCAATGTCCAGAATTCAGGCTAGGGCCATAATCAAGCAAGAAAGACCATTCATGACAATGGGAAGGGGATGGCTGCCCTGATCTCATTCGGTCCTCAAATTACAGATGGGGAAGCTGATGTTCTGGCCTAGAGGATGGGGGATGTCTTTCCAGGGAACTACACTGAGAACACAACAGTGTCCCTGAACCACTGGTGTGGAATTTTATAAGGCACTCCCAGGCAGAGAAGATGGGGCTCACACAGACTTAAAAGACTCTCGAGATTGTGAATTTTGAATGCAAAAATATTTATGCAGTATATTATTTTTAATCTTTCTTTTCCAACAAACTTCTGAACAGATTAATTTTATATGCAAACTTATGTCAAAAGTCTGTGGTTTTATTTTGTTGTTACCACCAAGATAAAAATATTTTAAATACAAGAAGAAGAATTACCAATAACCACAGTCTTGGAGACAAACACCCCCTTCTTCCTTAGGCTCTCTTTTACAGTGCAAAGATCCTCCGAGCCTTCTGTAGTGGTAAGGTCATCAAGTCACTCGTTTTTGTAATAAGAAAGGTGAAAAGGGAAAGTGGAAGAAAATTAAAACCTATTTGCCACAGATTGAATGTCCCCCCCCCCCCCCCCCAATTCACCACTTTG
>NW_027536465.1:152001-157305 GCF_008692635.1 Crocuta crocuta
AACGCCCCCCCCCCCCTCCCTAATTCACATGTTGAAATCTAACCCCCAATGTGATGGTGTTTGGAAATGAGGCCTTTGAGAAGTGATTAGTCATGAGGGTGGAACCTTCATAAATGAGATTAGTGCCCTTATAGAGACCCCAGAGAGCTCCCTTGCCCTTCCACCATGTGAGGACACAGTGAGATGATGGCTATCAATGAGGAAGTGATTTCCCACCAGACATCAGATCTGCCAGAGCCATTATATGGGAATTTCCAGCCTCCAGAAATAAATGTTGGTTGCTTATAGGTCCTTAAGTTTATGATATTTTTGTTATAGCAGCCTGAATGGGTTAAACTCATATTGATCACCTCTTATGTGCCAGAGACCGTGCAAGACCCTTGCAGACAGTACCTTATGGAACCATCAAAATAGTCCTATGGGATAACTACTTTTATTACCCCATTTTACAGATAAGAAAACAGTCCATTGATGAGTACTGTGTCCCAGATCTTTGTTCCTCTGAGTTTGTTCCTTGGACCAATAGCATCCACCATTGCCAGAGGTCTTTCAGAAACAAGTTTCTTGGGACACACCCTAAACTACTGAATCAGAATCTGTTTTAGGTTTTTTTGTTTTGTTTTGTTTTGTTTTGTTTTAACCTACTTTGAGAGTGAAAGAGAGAGAGCAGGCAAGGCTCAGAGAGAGAGGGAGAGAGAGCATCTCAAGCAGGATTCACCCCACCAACATAGAGCCCAAATTGGGGCTCAATCCCACAAACCATGAGATCATGACCTGAACTGAAATCAAGAGTTAGAGGCTTAACCAACTGAGCCATCCAGACACCCCCAGAATCTGTATTTTAACAACACCACCCCCCCAAGTGATTCTTCTGCACATTAAAGTTTAAGAAGCACTGGTTTTGATAACACAAACAAGAGAAGAATTGGGATTCAAACTTTACCTGTCTAACTGTGCTCATAACAGAATGAACAGCAGAGACACAATCAGGTTTTGAAGAAAATGAGTTAAGTCATCACTAACACAAGTTGGACATGTCAGTGCTACATTCAATTGTCTGTCTTCTCTGATAAGTATCCCTTCCAAAGGCATCACTGTATAGAAAGGAGACAACTTGGTGACCTGAAAAACAAGCAGGTCTGGGAATCAAGAAATTAAGCCAACCAACTCAGCCATCACTTAGCAATGACATTAGGAAGGTCTCACTTCTTTCACTAGTGAAGTGGGAAGGTAGGAACACTCTTTTCCAGCTCAATTATGCTCTGAGTTTGATGCCAGCAGGCTGGGCTGCCTGGTCTCCTGACACAATAAGAGTGGAAACCATTTCCTTCTGCAGCCTACAATATCTATCTTTAGTCACTCCTGTGGTAATAGCTGTGTTGCTTTTCCCAAACATAAAAATAGCTTACTAGTAGTACATCAAATAACCACCACCTTCCAGGGGCTGACAGCTTAACAGTACCCCCAGCTGAGTACTGTTGCAACCAGCTGGATTCCAAGGATACTCAAGGACTTCCAGGTCTCATCCCGGAAACCAACTAACCACCATATTAATGTATCCTTTATCCTAAGGGCAAGGGTTATATCCGTGCTCTTCAATCCTGGAACCTTGAAATGACAGTTCCCAAACTCTGGGTCACTGTTGTCCCTGCAATCAAAGTCCTTTCTCTGCCAAAGACACCAGACCCAGCCCACCTAGAGTGAAGCCTGGGGGCACTCTTGTCACCAGAGGCCGTTTCATCCCCATGATACAGGAAAACTTCTCGAACTTATGGACATATTCCAGACCTAGAAGAAAATCTGCCAAATCTTCTTTGAGGCCCTTAAATCTGGCCCAGATTTTCTCAGGGACCGGAAGAGAAGTTTTCCCTGAGTATTTTTATAGTGGGGGGGAAGTCCAAGATTTGATTGTTCATTCAACTGGTACATCCCCACCATTATGAGTCCTTCCTCCATGAACAGGCATGTCTAGGCATAGATTCCCAGAATCTGTTTGACTCAGTGCCGGCTCCACTTGGCTCACTGGTAACTTCCCCAGGAAGCCAACCAGCCTTGCACAACACCATCTAACCAAATAGACTTGAAGACACAGTTTCCAGCACAAACACTGAACGAAGTCTTCCAGTGCTATAACTTGAGGGGTCCTGGTTAGAAAATGGTTAGAAGCGCCCCTGGAACATGGTCCAAATAGTCCTGGGTTTTGGCTCTGTGGGTCCCAAGCAACAGCTCTAAGAGGACGATGCTATTTGGTTTACTGAGTCAGTGGTTAGGAATCTTAGTACTCATCAATCCCAGTTCATTTCTTCAGGCACCAGCCTTTACTTCATCTTTCTGGGCTCTTTTAAAAGCAAGTAACTTATTAAGCAAAAATCAGTTTTTCTCACCTTTCCACCTGTGCTTTCCTTATCCACTTGTTCAATCACTTAAACAAATACACTTTAGGCACCTGCCACATTCCAGGGACTGGGCATACAACGATGTGTAAACACAGACCCTTCCTTAGAGCTGCTATCCATACAGTAGAGGAGACAGACCAGCACACAGAGCTATTACAGTGAGGCCAAATCCCAGTGCTGGGGGGACATGAAATGGAGAAGAATCAGCGTGCTGGCCAAGTAAGGCAGTTTAAGCAGATGTGGGGAATCCATTCCTGATATTCCTCTGTCTACACAGGAGGCAGCCTTGTGTAGAAAGAGATGTGCCACATGGCTAAATAATAAATTACGAATCAACATGGGGCAACATGACCATTAAACACAAATATTGTGTCACGGCACCAGGTTTGTAGTTGTTCAGGCAAGAAAATTAGTCCTAGGGTGGCTTTGGAGGTGGGAGACAATGCCAGACATTTAAAGACCCAGAGATGGGGCGCCTGGGTGGTTCAGTCGGTTAAGCGTCTGACTTCGGCTTAGGTCATGATCTCATGGTTTGTGGGTTCAAGCCCTGCGTCGGGCTCTGTGCTGACAGCTCAAGGCCTGGAACCTGTTTCAGATTCTGTCTCCCTCTCTCTCTGACCTTCCCTTGTTCATGCTGTCTCTCTCTCTCTCAGAAATAAATTAAAAAAAACAAAAACAAAAAACATTTAAAAATAAATAAATAAAGACCCAGAGATGGATCTGTGATTTCAGCCAATGCATCAGCCCTGCCTGTGATCACTCTGGTGCACACCAGAAGATTGATGTGTGCCTCCACAGCATCCTGTGTGTCCCCTGCAATGATGCTATTTATTCTTCACCATTAAACTCCAGCAGAGCAGGTATCCTTTGTACATTATTTGTTGCTCTATCTTTATCATCTAGCATGTGGCTGGTATATGTAAACAAAAATATATTTGTTTAAAAAGTACATGGAGAGAATACCAGAGCAGTATTCCTCAAAGCTGCCAGGCTGATCAAAAACAAAGTTTGAGAAACTGTCACAGCCAAGAGGAGCTTCAAGAGACATGAAGGCTGCATGTAATGAGGTATCCTGATGGGATCCTGGAAGAGAAAAGGACACTGGGTAAAAAATGAAGACGTCTGAATACAAGATGGACTTAGTTAATAGTAATGTGTCAATATTGGGTCATTAATGGAAATGAATGGGTCATGCCAACGTAAGATGTTAATAATAAAGGACGGGAGATGTGGAATAGATGGGAACTCTCTGTATTGAATTGGAAATTTTTCTGTAAATCTAAAAAAAAGATATAGTGACAAAAATATGGATAATCACCTTCAAGCAACTTTGTCCCCATCTCCTGCCCAGCTGGTGGTCCATCATCACTCTGACCCTCTTCACTTGCTCTTCATAGTCTCAAAAAAAAAAAAAAAAAAAAAAAAAGACCTCTCTTTTCTAAGCCTGGAGCCAAAAACTGAATGTTCCCCCCCCCACGCCCAAAAAAAATTCACATGGCAGCTCTTGCCTGACGTCAGGAAGTGTCTGTTGTAGTCCCACCTCTGCCATAGTCCCACTGTCTGTGTATAAATCCCTCTCCCTCCAAAGACCTTAGTTTTCCCATCTGTTCAATGGGAAGTCGAGGCTTTCCATGTTGCTCCATGAAGGCAGGAATGGTGTCAAGTTCATCTCAGTATCCCCACCTTCTGAGATAGCAGGAACAGAGTAGGCACTGAACAAAAATTTGTTGAATGACTACATCAAGGAACATCGCTTGAAATCCTCATAGTTTAACTAGTCAGCCCAAGGTCTCTGAATCTCCTTTATTGTCAACTTCATTTTAAGCCCCCTCTGTAATCATCTCCAACATTGCTCACAGCGACTGTATAAGCATTTGGGTAATAATTCACAAAGGCTGCACCTGCTGCTTCAGGCCCCACAAGCTTCCAACTCCCCAGAGTTCAGAGAGTGGTACCAGCTGAGAAAGGCAGACATCACTTCCAGCTCCCGTCATGCTGTGTCATCCTGGCTTCCAGGGGTGGTCTTCCCGAGGGATCCATCAGCCCCTTTAAGCATCTTTCTCTCCTACAAGCACAGTGTGAGAGGACCAGAGCTCTCAGCCTCTGTCTAAGCTAAGACCCTGGTGGTAGATGTCTTGAAGGGAAAACAGTTCACGTCCAGGCTGGGGGAAACAGGGAGTCACCCCCTAAAAAAATCCCTGGCTCCCAGGTTGTCTAGAGACGGGCACTGTGGTCCCCGGGCCCAATCTGCTGTCATCCACACTCCGAGACCTGGGCAAGCTTTCCTCTGTGCCTCTGCCTGGCTCCCCTCCCAGAGCTGGTATGGGGGGCAGAAAGCATGGGTGAGTAGATGAGCTGCTTTCCAGTTCTTGGAGGGACTGCGCTCTGTCTCCCCTCTGGGTAATTCCTCTCCATGGAGAATTTCCCCACTAACCACTCACCCTCCTCCCTTCCAGAGCAGCCCTCGCCAGAAAGGCACTATCTCTAACGTCTGCCCTGACACACTGCCTAGACCCCTTCCACTATCTCCATTAAGCGCTCAGAACCCCGTGTATGCTCCCTCCTCAGAGTCTGCCGATTATTACCAGCCCTCTCCCTACCTCTACCTGCCCAGAGCCCACCGAGTTCTGTTCACCATTTAATCCTGTTCCCAGCACACTGCTTGGCACCGAAGTGGTAAATAAGGACTGGATGAATAACCAGATGAGTGAGTGAGTCAGTGAAGAAAGGAAGAAATGTGTGGATAAGTGAATTATTAGCCGTTCTACAATCTTACAATTTTTTGGATAACTTACCTCAAATTTCCCTGGGGGGGTTGGTGAAGTGGTTTTGTTTTTGTTTTATGGTTTTTTGGTTTTTGGTTTTTTACAGCATCTGTAAAAAAGAAAAATAGCTTGACTTGGTAGTT
>NW_027536465.1:157603-166730 GCF_008692635.1 Crocuta crocuta
ACACCCACTCCTCCAGCTCCCTCCCTCCCTCCGCAACACTCTCCTTCCTCACCCACTTCTTTCATTTTTTTAACATTTTTGAAAGTTTATTTACTTATTTAGAGAGAGAAAAAGCACGTGAGAAAGTGAGGGGGGATGGGCTGAGAGAGGGAGACTCAGAATCCTAAGCAGGCTCTGTGATGTCAGCCCAGAGCCTGATGTGGGGCTTGAACTCCTAAACTGTGAGATCATGACCTGAGGCAAGATCAGTTAAGAACTCTTAACCAATGGAGCCACCCAGGCACCCCCCCTTCTTTGTTTATGTTCATTTTTGGGAGAGAGAGAGAGCAGGGGAGGGGAAGAGAAAGAGGGGGACTGAGGATCCTAAGCAGGCCCTACGCTTACAGCAGAGATCACGATGTGGGGCTCAAACTCACAAACCGAACCAAACTATGAGATCATGACCTGAGCCAAAGGCAGAGGCTCAACTGACTGAGCCACCCAGGCACCCCCCTCCTCACCCTCTTTATTTCTCTCTCCACAGCTCTGTCTCCATCTCTCCCCTCACTTTCTCTCTGCCTCTGTCTCTCGGTGTCTCTGTTTCTCTCTTTCTTACACATCCCCCACCCTTCCCCTCACCACTCCCATCCTGACCAGTCCCTGTGTGGTGAGCACTCCCCACATGTGCCCGTGCCTTACACATGAGGCCTCACTTTCCTTCCCACCTACCCAGCCCTGCATCACTTGTGCTTCTTGAGAAACAACGGCTGAGAGCATGGGCTTTGGAAGTGGACAGTTTCAGCTGTTTCCGGCCTCATTCTTCTACACACTGATTGTGCAACCTTGCTCAAGGTATCTGACTAATCTCTCTGAATCTTGGCATCTTTATCAGCAAAATGAGGTAAAAGTAACCTTGCTCAGATTAAATACGATAATATTTGGAAGAACTTCACACACCCCATGGTAAATCACCATGGACGTGGGCTCGGTCATTACCATCCAGCCTGCTGCAGTGACCGCCTTTGCGTCATTTACGGACACTGTTAGTGCCCAAAGCCTTCATGGAAGATGATGAACACCTCTGGACTGAGTGTTCCCCCTCCCCAGGGGCCACTTCAGGCTCTTCCTCCCCCAAATCAGTGAACATCCATCTCTGATTCTCTGCTCTTTTGTGCTCATCTTAATTTGCCCAGGAAATCTGGGTACACTGGGCATCCCCAAACCTGGCCTCCCCCAGAAATCATCTGAGGAGTTCTTAGCAGTTGTGAGCCTCTGGAGGGGTGGTCCAGGAAATTCTAGGTCGGAGGTGCCGCTCAGGAACGCGTATTTGCAAACATCGGGAGTGACTGCTGGGAGACCAGAACCCCTGATCTAAACTGAATGGAGGCTCACCGGACAATGAATGAGTGAATGAGTGAATGAATGAATGTGTGGACTCCGAAGTATGTGCCCATTGGCTCCACAGCTTTTCAGAGCACAAACACTGAGCTGCTTTATTTCCTGTGCTCTCCCCCGGTCTCACCCCCAACCCTTGCCTTGCCCTGGTGTGTATCTCTCAGTGCTCTTCCCGCCTCCCCCCTCCCTTTCCAGTTTCCCACCTGACTCCCGTTAGCTCCTACTTTCCTCCTGTGCCCCCTCGGCCATGCCCACACTACCTCCCCCTGCAACCTTTGCAAACCGGGGGCCTTTTCTCTTCCCAAGACACTTGTGTGAGAAGAAGCTCTGGACACAAGAGTTACACAAAACAGATTTATTTCATGAACCTCAGTGACTAACAGGGTCAGAAAGTAGCAGAGACGTTCCGAAGAAGAAGGGGCTGGTAGGGGGTGGGGTAGCCTCCACCCTCTGTCCAGGGCCACAGATGAGTTCCAGCCAAAAGGTCTCTGGGGTCACTGACCAGGGCCACAGAAGCTTCCCTTCTTGAAGCTTCCTCCAGCCTTGATGGCATGCTCAGCAACGCTAGGCTGAGAAGGGAGGATTCTGGCCAGTGAGGGGGAGACTAAGCTGAGAGGAGTCTCTTCCTTCCTCCTCCTCCCTCTGCTCCCGGGCTGGCGCCATCCCAGGGACGGTCACGGTCTCCATTTACACCAAGCTGGGCTCTTCCTGCCTCCACGGTGCAAATCTTGTCCTTCCCGTCCCATCCGGAGTCCTCCAAGAACAAAACCCCTGACCCTGGCTCACAAAGGCCCCATCATCAATTTTGTCCTTGAGGCCTCTCTGGTGGCATGAAGTCATGCCCTCAGCCCTGCCGCAGCTGCTCCAGTCACTGTTCCCAGCCCCCCAGCCCAGTAGGAGAGGCCAAGGGGTCCCGTCCAGGTGGTGAGGTGAGAAAAAACACCCACCCAGTTCTTTTCAAACCCCGGGCAAGAAGGCAGCCTCCTTAGGGAGAGGGCCACAGACCTCGGGAAAAGGGTAAACACAAAACGGGGACGCTCTTTACCACCTCCTGCCTCCCTCTTGGAACTAGTAAGGATGGGACCCAGCACACTGGGTTTCCCCAGGCCTCGGGCACCACCGTCCCAGGGACAGATCTCCCCAGGGAGGCCCCAGCAGTAACATAGACTTCTCTCTTAAAGCACGGACCAGCCGTCAGAGCCCCCAAATCCAGTGGGGGGTGGACTCATTTTTATTCTATATTGTCTCAATATGTCCCTCTTCTCCCAAGGATATTGTGTGAAGACTGGAGATGTGGTAGAGAGTAGGGGGTAGTTCACCCAAGTGACAAGTGACTTCATCCACGTACACACACACACACACACACACACACACACACACACACACACTTCTTGGCACCAAGCAGCACCAGAGCTCAAGAAAAGCCCCCTGCCTGGGGATGACAGGGTGTGGTGAGACAGGGATTAGACCTGCAGCTCACAGTTCTGGAGGAGTCCTGACGGGTGAGGAATCAGAGAGGGAAGCCGCACAGCATATAGACTAAATACAGACTCCCTTCTTCCTCCACGGTCCCATCCCAACCCCTCCCCCACTCATATACCGAAGCAAGGAGCTTTCCCTTCATCAGATATGGTAGCCTTCCAATTTGCATGGAGAGGGTCTGAGGAAATCTATAAAAAGTGTATCGGGTTGGCACTGGGGAGGGGGGTGCAGGAAGGGAGGCACCCCTCTGGGATCCTTAGTGCCTGAAATTACAGCGAACTGATACAGTTTGGGAGAAGGTTCTGGAGCTCCCAGCTGCAGAGCCTGGAGTTAACTCTTGGCTGACTCACCAGTCCTCCAGCCACCCACCCCCCCATCCCTCCAGCACTCTTCTCCACTCCCCGCACTCTCAGGGAACCAGAGAGACCTGGAGCAGGGGCCCTGTGTGCAAGCTTCAGGATTCTTAACCCTTAGGAGCCCTGCAGAACCAGGAAGTAAAAAGGGAAAGAAGGAGGGATTGAGGGAGGGGGTGTGCTGTGAGAGAGGCGGCTGCAGCCAGCAGGCGAGGATTTGGAATGGAAAGTGCAGAGAGAGAAGCAGGGACAGGGACAGGGGAGAGAAAACTAGGAAGGAAGGAGAAGAAAACGCTGGAGATCCAAGAAAAAGTGTGAGGGCAACACATGTCAACTGAGCCATCATGACTTCCCCCATTTTAGACAAATGGGGAAACTGAGGCTCAGAGAGGTCAAGAGACTTGTGCAAGGTCCATCTCACAGATCCCGAGTGGCTGAGCAGGAGTCTGCAGGGCTCAGTCTCCATCCACTAAACTACAAACACCAGAACAAGACTCAAGGAGGAAGGACCACCAGAGAGGGCAGGGGGCAGGGAAGAGGGTTAAGTGCAAGAGAGAAGGTGCTATCATGCTACCTGACTTTCAGAGAGCAAGGGCAAAGCCTGGGGCAGGACAGAGGGCCCCGGGCTCCCCTCCGACCCCAGTCCTAGTCCACCACCAGGGTCTCTTGGCTGTAGGGGATGGACTTCTCGTGCATCTGCTCCCCACCCTTCCCCGAGTTGGGGCCGGGCCCCTGGCTGTGCCCGGAGGAGTAGCTGGCCGACTTCTCCCCGCTGCTGCTGTGGGAGGTGGCCCCACACCTGCTCTGGCCCCAGCAGAGCATGGAGGTGCAGGCCTGGCGGAAGCGAGGGTCGAAGAAGGCGTAGAGGAAGGGGTTGAGGCAGCTGTTCACATAGCTGATGCAGGTGCAGTAGGGGAAGACGTTCATGAGGAAGAGGTCGAAGTCACAGGGCCAGTGCAGCAGGCTGCCCAGCATGTAGAGCGTCTTCACCAGGTGGTAGGGCATCCAGCAGAGGGCAAAGGTCACCACCAGCACCACGATGATGCTGAGCAGCCGGCGCCGCTTGCGCAGGCCCTCGATGCGCTCCTTGCGGAAGTGGCCGGCGATGGTTTGAGCAATGAAGAAGTAGCAGGTCAACATGACGGTGAAGGGCACCACGAAGCCCACGGCGGTGGACGAGACACCCAGGCCCACCTCCCAGGCCCACTCGGAGCTCTCGGCGGCCACCATGGAGTAGTCCATGTAGCACTGTACCTTGGTGGTGTTCTCCAGGTCGCCGGTGGAGCGGAACACCATGACAGGCATGGCCAGCAGGGCAGCCAGCGTCCACAGGACCGCCGTGGCCACGGCGCCGCTGACCCGCAGCCTCAGCCGAGCGTTGGCCACCGGCCTCACGATGGCCAGGTAGCGGTCGAAGCTGAGCCCGGTGAGACAGAAGACGCTGGCGTACATGTTGACAAAGATCAGATAGCTGCTGAGCTTACAAGCAAAGGTGCCGAAGGGCCAGTCGTAGTCCCGGTAGGTGTAGGTGGCCCACAGCGGCAGGGTCACCACGAAAGTCAGGTCGGCCACTGCCAGGCTGGCGATGAAGATGTCAGCCGAGCGTCTCTTCTCGCGGCTGCTGCGAAACACGGTCCAGAGCACCAGGCCGTTGCCCGTGGTGCCCAAGAGGAAGACCAGCATGTAGATGGCAGGGATGAGGGCCCCCGAGGACTTCCAGTCTGTGTACTCGCACTCGGACTGGTTATCCGCCCCATAGTAGCTGTCAAAATCGCCAGCCTCCTCCATGCTGGGCGGTGGAGAGGGGACGGGGCAGGGGGTCCCGAGGGCACCAGCTCCACAGCTGTGGCACCAACCCAGCGAAAGCCCTGAGCTGCTGCTGGCTTGAGCCTCAGAGGGCAGGCGAGAAGAGCTGAGGGTGTCCAGAGCCCGTCCCAGCAAGCAGCGGGAGAGGCTGCCTCCGGCTTCTGGAGGATGCCTGTTCCTGCAGACTTTCCTCCACCCTCTCCTGCCTCGCCCCAGCCTCCGCTAAGACACTTCCTTGCGCCCTCCTGAGTCTCTGTCTCCTCCTTGTCTGGTCACTCCCTCTTTCCACCCTCCTCCAGACCAACCCCTCACTTGGGAGTCTTAAGATCTTTAAGTTACAGCCCACTTTTTTTTTTTTTCCTCCTTCTTGTCCCCAGGCAAGTGGACCAAATTGAGCCCTGCCGCACTGGGCAGAATATTATCTGGGGTTTGCAGCCTGCTCTCCTCAGGGCCCCGCCTCCACCCTCTGGCTACCACCCACCTTCTCACCAGCCTCCTCCATCCCCCTCCGTGGTTTCCTCTGGCCTTAAGAGCAGCCCCACAGCAACCCTCCCCACCTTCCCACTCTCACCCCCTCCCCTCCCCTCTAAATGGGGCAAATTATGCAGATTGAAATCCAGCCGGAGCTGGAGCCAGGGAGGGTGGGGGGCCAGGAGGGTGTGAGATTTCTCAGGATGCTCCTAGCATCTGGCAAGCCCTCCCAGCAGGCAGGCCGGGCCCCCACCGTTCCCTCGCACCCTCCCAGCCCCCACCCACACCAGACTTCTCTCTGTGGTCATCCTCCTTCACACCTCCGCTTTGACCCTCCCTCGGGGGAACTTTTGTGGTTTACAGTTAAGGGGATTTCTCTAGAATTCATCATCTCTTAGCAGACGGCATAGGAAGTTTTAGAGGGTGGGGGACAAGGTCCTGGAAGGAAGAAACCTTGGGCAAAAGTCATGAAATCAAGCATTAAATCTGTGGGGAAACTGAGGCCTGACAAGGCAAATGTCTTACTCAAAATCACAGGATGAATTTTGTTACGGTTCCGCTGTTTGCTTTTCTTCTCCAAGCACCTGCGGCTCCTGCTATGTAGTAGGTGATCACTAAATGATGGTTGAGAGAAGCAATGTACGATGGGTGAACTTGTGAACGAGAGAAAACAACAGTTCATGTGCGCTAAGAACCTAGGTACATTTCAATGCTCAGGTTCTTCCTGCCCTTGGGAGACCAGATCTCTGTTAGACCATGCAGCCAGAGGGGGAGGCAGAGAAAGGGGTGGTCACTGAGGGGATGCTGTGGGTACAGCCCCATACAAGCTCACTTTGCCCTGTCTGCTCACCTTTCCAGGACCTCTGGGCAGGAAAGAGGGAAGGATGCACCAGAGATGAGTTAAAAATGTACCCCCCCAAGAGTGGAGGAGTCCATCTAAGGTTGAGGAGGGATAAAATGGGGCAAAATCAAGAGATAAGTCCCGGCCTCCTCCAAAACAAAGGGCTTACCAAACAAGAATTCCTTGTCTCAAGGGAGCGTTGGTCAGAAAACTTGCAGGGGACTTAAAGCAGAGGCCCCAAACTGAAATACCCACCAGGACCCGGTTATGAGTCTACATGGGTAAAAAAGTCAGTGTGGGACATTAGGGTATGGCAAAGTCTGTGGCAAACCAGAGCAACACAGCCCATCGAGAGAAGCCCTCCTAAACTTCAGTCTATGGTGGCCATGCAGAAATGTGGGACCTAACATTACCAAACATTCTAATTTTTCTACATAATTTGAAATTCCAGATTTCACGAGAAATTTCCAGATTTGCAAATTTGAGAAATTCATCCCATTCAAAAACAACAACAAAAACAAAGGATGGGGCACCTGGGCGACTCAGTCAGTTAAGTGACTGACTCTTGATTTCTGCTCAGGTCACGATCTAACGGTTTGTGGGTTCGAGCCCCATGGCGGGCTCTGTGCTGTCAGCACGGAGTCTGCTTGGGATTCTCTGTCTCCCTCTCTCTGCTGCTCTCCCAGGCACGTGTGCTCTCTCTCTCTCTCTCTCTCTTTCTCAAAAATAAACACTTAAAAAAAAAAAGCAAAGAAACCATGTCTTCTGCCACTCCCACTTTGTGCTCTTTGAACAGGAACTTGCCAAAATATAAGGTGGAGGGTACCAGGGAGAATGGGCCAGGAGCAAGAAACATAAAAAGCAAAGACAGAGAAATGACAGTAAACATGGCCAACATCTCAGGATGGAACGGGGAGACACAGAGGAGGAAACGTGCGAGCCGGACAAGAAAGATCCCGAGTCTTGGATGGGTAACGGTTGTGTTTCTCCATATCCAGCCCCTCCTCCCTGCCAGGAGCTCTTCTAAACATGTGATACATTTTCTGTGTGTGTAGTATCTCTTTCAATCAACACAATGATGTTAGGAAGTAGGCACCCTCATTAATCTCAATTGACAGATCAGGAAACTGAGGCACAGGGAAGTGAGGTAACTTGGCCAAGGTCACTCACCTAGCAACTGTCAGAGCCAGAATTTGAACCAAGGCTTGAGCGCATGGAGTAAAATCTCTAAGTTCTCCTCCCCCTAAAAGAAGGAAAGAAAAGAAAAATCCCAACCCTTTTTGAATTGGGGGTGTGAATCTGCTGAGCATTATAGAAATGTGAGATAATGCCAGGACACCTGTAATTTTCTTGAAAATAAGCTCTCCGTGGGGCGCCTGGGTGGCTCAGCCCATTAAGCATCCAACTCTTGATCTCAGCTCAGGTCATGATCTCAGCGTTCATGAGATCAAGCCCCAAGTTGGGCTGTGCGCTGACAATATGGAGCCTGCTTGGAATTCTCTCTCTCCTCTCCCTCTCTCTCTCTCTCTCTCTCTGCACCTCCCCCCTCACGCATGCACTCTCCCTCTCTCTTTCTCTCAAAATAAATAAACTTAAAAATATAAAAATAAAATGAGCTCTCAAGTGAAATTTTTTTAAAGATGGACTAAACTATTTCAGAGACACTCTCCACTCCCCCACTACCCTGAATGAACAGGTTATAGGAAATCTGACCAAGCAATAGTCTGTACTGTACCTTAGGGTTGTCAATATAGCTTGATCCAGAAACTGCCCCATGGCCAGCCATTGCCAAAAGGAATTCCTGGTCACCTGAGGCCAGCAGGAAAGCTAACAGCATCCAGTGTCTGGCATCATAGCAGTCTGCAAAATGGCGGCCAGGATGCCCAATACCCCAGAGCGGGAATGAGGTTGACCTCATGGTACACAGGGTTGGAACGGCATTGGGCCTGCTTGCCCTGGGATGTTTATCTAATAGAAGCCTGTACAGGGGGCCATATGGCTTTCATTTATTTGACAGTAAGCCTGGGTGAAAACCATGTCAGATTACCCCAATCTTGACCCATCACAAGGGACCCGAGAGGTGCGCAGGAACTGACTTGGCACAGGTCAGGTCACAAGTAATAGCACCTGTTATGAATAAAAACAGTAGCTCAGAACATGCCAAGATAAAGGCCAAGTTCAAGACCCCGGGGAAATCCAGATCATCTCTGTTTCTCCCAGAAAGACATAGGCACCCGGGCCTTTTGCAGCTAAGAACATAGAAGAAGGAGAGCAAGTGAGCTCAGAGTGTCCCCAAAATCATGTCTCTCACCACAGCTGTTCCCCTTTGGATCCTGAGCCAGATAGAGACCTCGTGGGAGGTCATCTCTTTAGGGCTCTGATCTCCAGGTTCTGTACCTCTGAGGGGGTAAGAAGCAGTTAATCTCACCAGAGGAACCAGACTAGTCAAAATGGGAGAGAATTGGGAGCCAAGGCTATGAGGGGGCACTGAGAGGGGGGCCAGAGTGGGTGAAGATCAGATAAGATCTGACCTCCAGCCAATAGCTGGAGGAACGCCTGCTGGACCCAGGTGGCCTGTGTGCCCCCAGCAACGACAGCCTGAAATGAGGACAATCAAGGGAGCCTCACACTCCTCACCCAGCCCCACACCTAAGGTCCCTGTCCATGCGACCTAGAGATGAAAGTTTAGTAAATAGGACCAGTGGCTGAAGCCTGACCTTACGTGCCCCTAGGGCTCAGAAGGAATTCCTCACCAGACTGAGAGCACCTGGTAAGACACCTGTTTTCATTTTGGTACCCA
>NW_027536465.1:166740-184366 GCF_008692635.1 Crocuta crocuta
CACATACCACACACACAATCCCCACCTCAGTTCGGTGCCTGGTAAATGCCTCCTGAATTAAAGCTGTAGGAACGATCTCAGGAAAAGGATGGGAAAGACTGGGTCTTCCCTCCAGGGCCTGTTCTACTGCATTAACAAGGGCATCTTTTTGCTAAACTGATCCAGAATTATCTGCCCTGAGCCATCTGGCAAACTAGCAGGGAGGGCAGGGCTGTCAGCCAGTGTCCCCAGGAGCTGGCCTGCCCTGCAGAGGCCGACTGGTTTCCTGGGGGACTCCACTCTCTCCTGGGTGATTTCTTCAGGGTATTGTGAGGGGCTTG
Source organism: Crocuta crocuta (assembly GCF_008692635.1). NCBI lineage: Eukaryota > Metazoa > Chordata > Mammalia > Carnivora > Hyaenidae > Crocuta > Crocuta crocuta. Next base: position 167,061 of record NW_027536465.1, read on the forward strand.
GCATGAACAGCTCTGGGCAGAACAGCGCCCCAGGCCAGCCACGGGTCCCTTTGAAGAGAGCCCAGACTGCTGGGGACCCCTCTGGAGTCAGCGATTCAAAGCCCCCGATTTGTTCCTGGCCTAGAAAGCAAGAGACACTGGCTTGGCCTCCCGCCCATGACTGTGTGCGGCTATGTGCACAAACGGGAAGGGCCTCTGTGTGTTGTGGGGCCGCTTGTGTGCAGACGGGACAAGTCTGCATTGGTGCGTGCATGCTTCCATGCGCCGGTGTGTACCTGGGTCAGGCGCTGGATGAGCCTCCCCCTTGTGGGGCAGGAAAGGGTGGTTAATTGGATCTCTCTAGGGTTTTCGGTGAGGGAGGAGGCCCAAATTCTCCTGTCTGCAGGGACCTGCCCAGACCTTGCCTCAGGCTCTGGGCGGAGGACATCAAAGTGGAAGCTGTCTTTCTCTGCCCCTTGCTGACTTCTCACCTCCTTCCCAGGCTTGCTCCAGCCCCCTCACTTCACAGGTCTGCTTTGAACTTACCCAGAGCAACGAGGCCCTTCTCTCCCCTTCCCAAGAGAAAGCACAGCTGTGTCCTGAACAGCTGGTGGTGTTATCTGAGTGGGGGGAGGGGGCGGGGAGGACAGGGGATCGGGATGAAACTGGGCTGCCCAGCCCACCCCGGGATTCCTCTCCCATTTCTTCAGCCACACGTCACCCCCTTCCCCATCCCAGCCCTGCACACACACACAGACACACACACACACACACACACACACACACACACGCCCTGCCTTAGCAGCTTATCTGACCAAAACCAAATGGCCAGCTGCCTCTGACAATTAAAGCAGACCCCTCCCAACCCCTGCCCCTCAGTAGCCCTTTCTCCCCGTGACCATTTGGTGCTACTTCAAACTCCCAGGCACACTCCAAACACCTAGGATACCTGGGCTCTGGGGACAGCGAACGCAGGAAAATCAACTGGCCCAAGGGCCCGGAAATATAAATTCCAGTCCCATCTTGGCTACGAATTCATTCCCTCAGCAAATATTCATTGAGCAGCTACTATCTGCCAGACTCTACTCCAGGCACTGGGCGCATATTGACTTATGCCCAGGTCAGAGCGTGTCCCTGACCTTCTGCGCATGCATTCTTGACATGGCGAAGAGACAAAATAGCTGAACTATAAGTAGATCAGTGAACTCAGATAGTGACACGAGAGGCAGAGAAAGCTTGACCAGGTGATGACGCTGGATAAATAAATGAAAGGGGGCAGTTTTAGAGGGTGGGCCACCGGAAGAGAGCCTTCTTGGAGTGGCTGACATTCTGGCTAAAATCTGAATGTCTAGTTTGCTGCGGGACCCGGGACAAGGCTTTTCCTTCTCTGAGCCTCAGTTTCCCCATCTGTATATGAGGACGGTGAACCAGTTGGTGATCCTGGGAATGGGGGCAGTGGCTCACAGAGGTGGCTGGAAAGTGGATTTCTGGCTAAAGAAGTCAAAAGAGGGAGGCAACCTGATGCAGTGTGGCAGGTCGATGATGGGCAAAATCAGATCAGAATCCGCTCTCCCTGCCAGACCCCCTCCACCTATGGGGTGTTTGTTAGGCTGTGAGTACCCAGGGTCTGAAGGTCTTTCCTGATCTCCTCACCCACTCTCCTCACCCCTCCCCATTACTGAGAATACTTCCCTACACATAGTGGGCCTCTAGTAAGTGCGTGGGGACCGTTTCTCTGCAGCCATTAGGACTAGAATTTCTACACACCTCGAGAGCAGTCAGGACTTTCTTCAGGACCACCTAGATGTGAAGCAAGGTTCCTGTGACTTGGCATAGGAAAGACTTCCAAGATTCATCTAGGCCATTGACTGCCCCCCACTCCCACCCCAAGCTAAAGCCGCAGACGACTGTAAGAGGGTGGGAGGTAAGGAGGGTCCATGGAGGCAGCATCAACATTTCATGAAGCCTTTTGGAAATGGCACCCCCCGCTCCCCTTAATAAGACAACCCTCTCCAAAGGTCAAGCAGCGGCCCCTGGGGCTTGGATTTTCACAAGTCTGGTTACTCCCTGGTGCTCAGGATGGCTTTGATGAATAAGAACTGAGAATATGAATTAATTATTATTTAACAAAGGGTGGATTAGGTCAACAGAATCCTTCCCAAACAACCACTCACTGGCGGGGGAGGACGGACTGGGCGGCCAGTAATCCATTCCACACGCTTGACTTTCCTGACGAGGCAAAGGAGGCCCAAGGGGGAGAGGGAGGGAATTCATGCAGGTGTCCCCACCAGGTCAGGCCCACCGGCCCCGCTCGGCTCAGCCTGCCCCTCCCAACCCTACCGATCAAGTCCAGAGGAAGCCTTTCTCCCTGGAGCTCACTCGCCTTTGTTAGCATGACATGAGGGCTGGGGAAGGAGGCAGCTCGGACAGGAAACAGAGCAGAGGCCGGACGGAGGTCAGGAAGTGGCGGTGGGGACCCTGGCCCCGCTCACGCCCAGCCCTACCAGTCTTCAGGAGAGCTACAGGGTGTTTCCAAAAATATTTACAGTGAGTCTAAATTAACGAGGGACTGTATCAGCCCTGACAATAAGAGGATGTGGGCCAGGCCCTGCAGGGGAGAAGACCAACGCCACCAGGCCACCAGCGCACAGGCCGGACGAGGCCCTGGAACTTGGAGCCGTCCCGCTGTGCACACCGCCAGCGGAGGAAATTAAGCCCTCAGAGCAGGCACTGCAGACAAGGGCCCCCCATCCCGGCCGCCCGGGAACAGGAAGACTTCCTAGACCCTCACAACTGCAAACAGCATCATCAGCCCGCCCCCTGCTCCAATCCAGTGTGGAAATCTCCTGTAAGGCCCCCCAGTCTCAGGGCCATCAAGGGGCCTCTTGAATACCTCTGTTGACCAGATGCTCACTCCTGCCCCTAGAAACTCTTTTCCGCTCCAAGGGGGGCAGCGGCTGATCACTCAACAAGGTTATCTTCAATCGAGCAGGGTGGTCCAGAGCACACCACTGCTGCTCACACGTCACGTCACCATGGGCAGAGGAGCCCTATCATTTCAAGCCTCGGTTTTCTCATCTGTAAAATGGGAGTCATTATAGTAGCTGCCTTATGGGGGCTGATGTGAGGATTCCGCAAGAGGTAAAGTACCCAACATGGGGGAATGCCACACAGGCAGAAAGATGTGGCAAAGTTGCAGAGATGCAAAATGAAGAGCTTAAAACGTCTTGGGGCTGAAGTCAGATACTGCTGGAAAAGCCAACTGCCATTTTGTTGCCGTTAAAGTGACACAGAAAAGCTAGGCCTGTGGGTCTGATAGTTATCCACTCAGCACATGTGACTGTGGGGCCCTTGAAACTGGTCAGGGTGAGTGGAGAAGAGCCACAGGTATAAAATACGTGCCGGGTTGCAAAGACTCAGTACAAAGACAAGATGTAAGACATCTCATTAATGATTTTTTATATTGATTACATATCCAAGTGATAATATTTTGAATCTATTGGGGTAAATAAAATATATTATTAAAATGAATATTACTTGTTTTTTTAACTTTATTAATGTGGCCATTAGAACATTTTTAATTGCATATGCAGTTCCCATTAGATTCCTACTGGACAACACTGAGCTAAAGGATCCCCTCTAAGCTTTAAGAGGTTCACTCTGCGGCCTCTGGGGGGCTCAGTCGGTTAAGTTTCCAACTTTGGCTCAAGTCATGATCTCATGGTTTGTGTGTTTGAGCCCCAAGTAGAGCTCTATGCTGACAGCTGGGAGCCTGGAGCCTGCTTCGGATTCTGTGTCTCCCTCTCTCTCTGCCCCCACCCCCCCCCGCTCATTCTCTCTCTCTCAAAAATAAATAAGCATTAAAAAAAAAAAATTAAGATGTTCACTCTGGAGGGGCACCTGGGTGTCTCAGTCAGTTAAACATCCGACTTCAGGTCAGGTCATGATTTCACACATCGTGTGTTCAAGCCCCACATCAGGCTCTGTGCTGACAGCACAGAGCCCACCTCAGACCCTCTGTCTCCCTCTCCCTCTGCACCTCCCCTGCTCACACATGCACACTCTCTCTCTCTCAAAAATAAATAAAAACATTTTTTAAAAAATTAGATGTTCACTCTCGAGGCACCTCTGAGGGTAGGTTAGGAAGGGAAATAGATGCAGTTTTCCATACCAAAGTTCTGTATTAAGGGAAGGACTCAGGTGTTTTGTTTTGTTTTGTTTTGTTTTGGTCCCAAGGCACAATCCAAGAGAGATGTGATTTCTCCTCTTCCTAAGCTAGGGTGCCAAATAAACCCGACTTCTAGTAATAGGTTAAAGCTTATCACATCTTGATGGGTTAGGTTGTCAGGCACTGCATAAGCACCTTTAAATGCCTTCCCCAAGGCAATTTTCATAAAAGTGTTTTTACTTTCATTAAAAATGTGTAAGATAATTTTCGTTATGATTCCCATTTTACAAATTGGTAAACCAAGGTTTCGTCACTGGCTCAGGAGCACTTGGCTTACAAGTAACAGAAAGGAGATTTGAACCCCTGACTTTGACTTGAGAAGGCTGCAATCTCTTCAGCCCAGATACGCTCTCCCAGTGCGGGGCCCTGCTTCTGGACCCAAACAGAATGTGCTGGTGCTTCACCGTCAGGGACCTCGGAGGCTCTCCTTCCCACACGGCACTGCAGCCCCAGCCTGGTTGTAAATAGTCCACACCATGAGGGTAAGTGACGAAAAAGTCCCCTACGGCTGCCATCCAGGGCTCTGGGATTCACAGGGCCACACCAGCAGGAGTATAATTTGTAAGACCAGCATGCTTTGCAATGACTTTGAGAGCAAACCCTGAGGGCAAAACGCCTGGTGTCCAATCCTAGCTCTGCTACTATATCCCTCCAAGCCTTGCTTTTGTTAATTATAAAATGAGGTAATAACATATCGCAGTCGTCAGATTTAGAAGATAACTAGACAAAAAGACTAAGTCTGTGCCTGGCCGACCGGCTGAGAGCAATTGCCCAGCAAACACTGCTTATTACTTACTTAATCCACATAATTACCCTAGGGGAGCCGGAGAGCCAGTTAAGATAAATAGGGATAATGATATTCCCGGTTCACGCATGCAGAAATTGAGGCACAAAGACATTAATTTGTCTAAGTCCCTCGATTTCTAAGTGTTGGAAGGAGGATCCTGACCCAGGACGGCTGGCTCCCCGATCTGCAGTCTTAACACCACAGTATATAGTTCATGGTTTTGGACAATCTGTGAAGTCATCCCTTTTTTTTTCTTGTTCTTTTTAAATGACGCTACCTCAGATTCTGGAGGTAGGAAAGGGACCTGCTCTTTCTCCCCAATGCTGTGATGGCAGCCAGTGGGACAGTCAACAGCTTGGTGTGAGCACAGAGAGGCCACCGCCTCTGGATGCCACAGAGCTCGGCTGATGGGTTGCCCATCAGCCCTAGGGCCCTGCAGGTACCCATCAGCCCTAGGGCAATCTGCCTTTGCCAAGAAGGCGTAAGACAGGCACTGCAGCATCTCGCTCCCTTGTGACCGCTCAGGGACTAGGGGTGGTTGGGCAGATGGAACTGGGCACTGGACACTGGTGTCACTACCAGACCGGAGCATGGAGTGACCTCCCAAGGTACATCTTGACCAGGCTGGTATCTGCTGCTCTGACCTGGGAGATGCTGACATCTGGTGGGAATGAGCTGGTACTCAGCCTTGACCTCGCCTAAGCCTGACTCCAGCACTGGCTTCTGGGCCCTGCCTCGAGGGCAAAGGTCCAGAAGGCTGAGTCCCCACCAGCTCAGGTAAGCCAGACGGCTCCTTCCTCTGGGCTCCCATGGCATCTGGAATTGCCACGCCTAGAATCTTCGAGCTGTGGGGCTGTGCTAAGAATCCTTAGCACAGGGGACTTACCCACAGTCCAATCAGCTGATGATTTTGAGGCTGAAAAGACCTTATAAAACCCAGCCGGGGTGCCCAATCTCCTGAAAAGTCAAGCACTAGGTCCCTACACCCGGCTCAGTGTCTTGAGCTACACGTTATCTCCTGAAATGTGGTTACATTGTGCTGATATTATCCAATATCACATTATGACACTCATGTAGGAAAAGAACTGTTCTTGTCATTTTCACTTTGGGTGAAGACCAGGGACATTGAATCATCCTCAGTGTTATTCATCACACTTCCTCAAGCATGTCACTCTGTAAAGACACATAAAAGAGGAAAATGTAACTCCTTTATTAAAGAAAATTATGGACTAGAAAAAGACTAAGGAAACTTTTTAAAATAAACTGACAACTGATTTTTTAAAAAGTGGATTGTCGCGTCCCTGGAGGCAAGAATCTCATTGCTGAGCACCTAGCGTCACCTTGTGGTCGCTTGCATAACAACAATCCCAGCCTCCACCGTTTAAGACTTCCTGATTATTTCTCATATGTGGATCTTGAGATATTTAACAGAAGGCTATGGGGGAAGGGATGGGGGGGGGGGATAGTTACAAACAGAGAGGGAGGGAGGCAAACCACAAGAGACTCTTAAATACAGAGAGCAAACTGAGGGTGGCCAGGGGAATGGGGGAGAGGGGGAAATGTGTGATGGGCACTGAGGGTACTTGTTGGGATGAGCACTGGTGTTGTACGTAAAGCCAATTTGACAGTAAATGATAGTTATAAATTTTTTTTAAAAATAAGTGAATAAACTGTGATACATACAGGAGAAAAAGACTGAGAATTTCTTATCTGAACCTTTAATCTCAATGACCTTTATATTGAAATCTCTCCGACTACACCCACAAAGTTTAGCCTAGAAAATAGGTGGACCCACAGCTAAGTGGGCCTTAGCGAGAAGTGTGAATACAGAAATAGTCTTCATTCTTTAACCCCTCTAAGCTCTTGCAGTCTTAGCCCTGGGGCCCCCTGCAGGCTACATAGAGATTTAACTAATCTTTTTTTTTTTTTTTTTAATGTTTTAATTTCTAGGAGAGAGAGAGACAGCGTGAGCAGGGGAGGGTCAGAGAGAGAGAGAGAGGGAGTCACAGACTGAAATAGGCTCCAGGCTCTGAGCTGGCAGTCANGAATCTTATTTTTTCTAATGTGCGTGTGCTTTTTCTGTTTTCCTCTTTCTCTTTCCGGAAATATTTTCCTGTGTCTTGGGAAGCAAATGCTCTGATAAGAGAGGTGAACTTGGGCACGGAGATCAGGGGGGAAAAAGCCAATCAGTGGCCACTCCAGGCTCCTGTGACTCCCTCGATTAACGAGTGAGTGTTACGTCTCTCCTCCGCGGGGCATCTGTGCTGAGCCCAAATACTACCTAGGCCTCTACCCTAGAAAAACAGAAACTAACAGGGAAGACCAACATCTGCTAACTAATGACATTAAAAAAAAAAAAAAAAAGTTAAGCTCCAGAGTGGAAAGCAAGGAATGAGAGTTATTATATCCACAGCCAGAGTTTTAGAGTCTGACTCTTAGATGTTCTAAGTACTGAACAGACTATGACCTCCTCCACAATCAATTTAAAATTAAAACAAACACACAAACAATAAAAAAGACAAGTGTAATGAAATTCCCAAAAAGTCTTGTCTTTCCCACGATGATTTCTCTGATGTTATTTTGTTTTTGAAAAATCAAAGAGCATGCTAAAAAAAAAAGTTAATGTCTCATTAATGCCTGAAATACAAAATATATACTTAGTCTGCCTATTGATGAATCCAGAACTGGATACATGTATAATAGGGGTTTGACCGCATCAGGAAAAACAAAAATAGTTCCCTGAGAAAATGATCACTGTGCTTCAAGGTAAGAAAGCAGGTAGAAGAAAAGGATGACTAACCGTTACAGCAAACATTGGGCAGCATACGTGCAAAGGCCCTGAGGCAGCCTGGATCTAGGAAGGCTGAAAGTAAGCAGGTGCGGACATTGGAGACTGAGTCATACAAGGAGGCTTAGGAGGCTCTGTGGACCACCTTGAGGAGTTTGCCTTTATCCCCCCAGCAATGGAGAACTATAAAAGGGTTTTAATTAGCAAGGCATAGTGACAAGATCCAACTGGTGTTACGGAAGAGCCACTCTGGCTGTGTGTGGAGAAGGAAGAAGGACAAGAGTTCATTTAAGAGACGGTTGTTCCCACAAGAGACAATAGATTAAGAGTGTGATGGTTAAAATGGAGAGAAGTGAAGAGATTTCAGAGCTATTTCGGATTGGATATAGGGATAAGGAGAAGGGAGAGATCAGGGTGTCCCTTACGCTTCTCACTTGCTGGAACTAAATGAACGGGGTGTCTTTCATGGAAACAGGGTGTGGCTCAAAGTGGTAAGTGAACTCCAGAATCTGTTTTCTCCTTCTCTGTTGAGTGATTGTACTGGAGTCCTTTCACGGGCCACGTCAGATCTTCTCAGGCTCCCTGCCCTTGTTGCAGTTCTGCAAGGGCTCTAAAGAGCCCGGCCTGTCTGATGGTTCCTCGTCTCAGGCCCATGCCCTGCCTACTGGGCCCTGCTCTGGAGCTTCCCTGTTGATATGGCCGGTGTCTCTCCCAGAGAGCTGGTCCCCAGGGGCCTTCTATACAATTTCGGGTAGTAGTCCTACAGACTGGCCAATTCATTATCTGCATGCTCATCTTCTCTCTCCCTCCTCTAAGTGTCACTCCCCTAGTCACTTACTCCTATTCCATGGGAGCTGACTCCCTTCTCTTATTTAATAAAATAAGAGCACACAAACCACCTGCCTCAGATTCTGTTCTGAAGGGAACCCAGTCTAGACAATAAGATGACCCCTCCATGTATTAACTGAGCTATGTGAATAGAGACTGGCATGTCCAGCCCTCCCTCACTACACCTTACTCTCTAACGGTCCACAGGATGTGGGTAGAAGTGATACATACTTTTCCTGGGTCACATCCTTGAAAAAGGACATAGCTTCCTCTTTACTTCCTGGAACAGGGGCGTGGGGCTAGTGAGCCGACGTTGACCATGTAGATGAAGACAACATGTGGAGGAGTGGTAGAAGGGCTGGACATCTTGTGGAGGAGAGCTGAGCTCCCCCTCTCTGTCTTTGGCTCGCAGCTTCCCTGTACCACAACTAACGTGTAGGAAATTGTGGGGAAAGACCAGATTTGGGGAAAACTCGTGAGTCCAGTTCTGGGCACTTTGCATTTGAGCAGCCTTTGAGATATCCAGGGGACATGGCGATTGAGATGTGAGCCTAGGAGTCAGAGAAGAGCCTTGGACTGAAAATATAAGTTTATGACTCACTTTCCTCTTCTGTGTGGCTGGTAATTAATGTCTAAAGGTGCCTGAGGTGGTCTAGGAAGAGGGTAGAGAGTGAGAAGAGAAGGGAGCCTGTGGGAGGGAGCATGTAAGATGGCACCAGTCAACCCTACCTCCTGTATTTATGCCCTTGTGCAACTCTCTGGAATGTGGGCTGGACCTAATGACTCACTTCTAAAAAATAAAATTTGGTAAAAGTGATGGCATGTCACTTCCAAATTAAGTCACAAAAATGTCTGGCTTCCATCTTGGATGCCCTCTCTCTCAGTCACTTGCTTTGAGGGAAGTCAACCGCCATATTGTAAGCTTCCGTATGGATAGATCCACATGACAAGGACATGAAGGAGGCCTCTGGCAACAGTCAGTGAGGGATTGGAGCCCTTAATCCAACACCCTGTGAAAAAAATGAATCTTGCCAATAACCATATGAGGGAGATTGAAAGCAGATTCTACAGTCCTCGTCGAGCTTTCAGATAACTATTCAGCCTTGGCCAGCACCTTAATTGCAAGTTTGGGAGACTTTACTCCAGAGACACCTAGCTAAGCCACAGCCAGATTCCTGACCCAGAGAAACCACGGGATAATAAATGTTTTTTATTCTAAGCTATGAGGTTTGGGGTCAATTTGCTTCTGAGCAATTGGTAACTAAGATAGAACTCGTACCAGAGCCTTGAGATCTCTATTCCTTTAACAGCTGGCAATGGAGACCACGCCTGTAAAAAAGGCCAAGAGCAAGCAGTCATGGACATAGAAAACAATCCAGGGGCCAAGTCACAGAACCCAGGAGAAGATAAGGAGGGAACAGTCAGCAGTGTCGGATGCTGCTGACAGATCAAATAAGATGAGAGACAAATACTTGATGCATGTCAAGATGTGGAGGCACTATTGACCTTGGGAGATAAGCAGCTCCCTCAGGACCCATGGGCCTGGAAAATCTGTTTGGAATAACTGAAGAGAAGGCTGGAAAGGAGGAAATATAGGACTTTTACTAGAACACTGACAGTGAAACCAAAAAGAAATACAGCAGTAGTTAGGGCAGGACAGAACTTTTTTAATGGCAGAGACGTGAGCTTGTGTAGAAGCTGATGGGAGCCTCTGGGATGGCAGGGTGAGGAATGCCACAGACCCACTCTCCAGGAAAGAACCATCACTGGTGAAAATGATTCAGCTCAGCCCCTTAAAGTCTCTGGAAATGGTCATAAGGGAGTACAGCACACGAAGAAAGATTTATGTCAGACCTAAATCTCAGTAGGTACAGTGAGAATCTGTGAAACTTGAGCCTCCCTCCTCCATTCTTCATCTCAACAAGACAAGGGAAGCTCTAATCTGAGCAGGTTGTCTGAATATTAGGGGCTTCCCTCTCCCCTAAGTTCCCAGTCAAGGGATAGAGTCTTTCATGGGTAAAGGCAGACCACTAGCATTTCTTATTTCCTCAAACTCCAAGTTGCAGAGGCTAACTTCCTGGCAAAGGTGGTCAGATTATCAGGAACTCACTCCCTCCACTTAGCCCTCATTCATAGATCAGGGGCTTAACCCCAGGCATAGCAGACCAAGAATATGGGGGCCCTGATTTCCCTCACCGCAGTTTAGTTGCAGGATGGGGATTTCACATAAGGAGAAGCAAGCTGAGAAGACTACAGGCTACCATCATCACTCAGTACTCTGCTCGTTGTCACTCGTAAAGAAGTAACACTGTCCCAACCCTCATCTCTGAAGAAACGTTCAAAGATTTTGCCCAGGAGGAGAAGCAGTTAATATAAATGGAAAGCTCCAAAGTTCATCCCAGAAAGATTTAATTTATTTGAAATGGAATGTGGGGAATTTCAAGCTTAAGAGTGCTCACAAAAATAATGAGAATGTTGGTGGTAAGTAATTAAGAAGCTAGTAGATCCATTAAAGCAATAAGCTATACCATAGGCCAACTAGCTTATCAGAGAGAATCAGGGTAAGAGACAGCCAAGAAGGGCCCTCTTGGGTCAGAACAGACCTCAAAGACTTGCCTTTAAATCTACCTCTACAAAGATGCCCAAATCTAATTGGATCAGACCAGAGAGCCATGTATGCCCCAGGGCATTGTCAGCAACAATAGAGCCATCAGAAGAAAATGAGTGGAGGCTAAGAGTGCGATGAGATAATAACAGAGGCAAGTAGCTTAATAAAGATACCAGAGAAAGAGACCATCGGAGAGAGTCCCGCTAAAACTAGTCATCCTAGGGTGACTCTGTGCATGCCCAAAACTATACTTTGTGAGGAACAATGTAAGACACTTCATATTAAGGGGGAAATATAATTTGCTAAGATAGTTCAGCCAAGTCTAAACAAACTAATGAGCCACTAAACAAACACATGAGCAACAACAGAAATAAATCAGGGAGGGAGAGAGTATCAGTCTCCAGAGTTTCTACAATATATTACCTAAAATGTCCAGATTTCAAGAAAAAATTACAAGACATGCAAAGAAACTAAAAAGTGTAGTCCATGCAATGGGGGAAGGGAAAGAGGCAGCAACAGAAACCATCTGTGAGATAGCCCAGACGTCAGATGTGACAGACTCCAAAGCAGCCATTAAAAACATGTTCAAGGATGTAAAAGGAATGGTGCTTAAAGAAGTAAAAGATCTGATGGCAATGTTCCATCAAAAAGAAACTAAAGTGATAAAGTGATAAAGATTATAGATATAATTCTTTTATATTATACATACATATTCTTTTCTTCTAAAGAGCCAAATAGAAAATCTGAGGTTAAAAAGTACAATAGCTGCTGCTGTTGGGGCACCTGGGTGGCTCAGTCGGTTGTGTCTGACTTTGGCTCAGGTCATAATCTTACAGTTCATGAGTTCAAGCCCCATGTCAGGCTCTGTGCTGACAGCTAGCTCAGAGCCTGGAACCTGCTTCAGACTCTGTGTCTCCCTTTCTCTCTGCTCCTCCCCTGCTCACATTCTTTCTCTCTCTCACTCAAAAATAAATAAACTTTAAAAGTTTTTTTAAATACAATAGCTGACATGAAGAATTCACTAGAGGGATTCAACAGTAGACTTGAACTTACAGAAGAAAGAATCCATAAACTTGAAGTAGGTTGATAGAGACTATGTAATCCAAAGAACAGAGAGAAAAAAGAAGGAAGTAAATGAACAGAACCTCAGAGAAATGTGGGACACCATTAAGTACATTAAAATAGGCATAATAGGGGGTATGTGGATGGATCAGTCAGTTGAGCATCCGACTTTGGCTCAGGTCATGATCTCATGGCTATTGAGTTTGAGCCTTACATTGGGCTCTGGGTTGACAGCTCAGAGCATGGAGCCTGCTTCAGATTCTGTGTCCTTCTCTCTGTCTCTCCCCCACTTACACTCCCTCTCTTTCTCAAAAATAAACAAACATTTAAAAAATGTGATATGAATAATGGGACTACTAGAAGAGGAGAAAAAGGAGAAAAAATGCAAAAAAATAATGCCTGAAAACTTCCTAAATTTGATGAAAACCCTCCAAGAATCTCAACAAATTCCAGGTAAGATAAGAGCAAGGAGGTCTACACCCAGACACATCATAGTAAAAATGTTGGAAGCCAGAGGTAAAGGGAAAAAATGAAAAGCAGCAAAAGAAAAACAAACAATACCAGTTCTTCATAGAAATTTTTTTTTAATTTTTTAAAAAAGAAGAAAGTCCCAACTCTATGAGGTCATTATTACTCTGATATCAAAACCAGACAAGAGCATTACAAGAAAAGAAAACTACAAGCTAGTATCTCTTACAAATATAGACAATAAAATCCTCCAAAAAAACCCCAGCAAACAAAATACAATAACATACCTATATTAGCCATGAAAAAATGGGATTTATCTCAGGAATGCAAGGTCAATTTAACTTCAATTAGTGTAATGCACTATTTCAATAGAGTGAAGAACCAAAACTATACAATTATTCCAATATATGCAGAGAGACCATCAGACAAAATTCAACACCTCAGCATGATCAAAACATTTCAAAAACTAGCAATAGAAGGGAACTTCCTTACCCTGAAAAAGCATCTACATAAAATCCACAGTTAACATCATATTTAACGGTAAGACAGTATGTTTTCCCCCTAAGATCAGGAACAAGACAAAGATGTCCAGTTTTGCCATTTCTACTCCAAATTATTCTGTGGGCTCTAGACAGAGCAATTAGTCAAGAAAACTAAATTAAAAAAAAATAATATGAAATAAAAAGCACTTATATTGGAAAGGTAGAATAAAACTTTCCTTGTTTGCAGATGGCATAATCTTTTATTTAAATAATCCTAAGGAATCCATTTAAAAACTATTAGACCTAACAAAAGACTTCAGCAGGATTGTGGGATACAGCATCAATATACAAAAATCAATTGTATTTTCCAAATGCTAGCTATTAACAATCTAAAAATAAAATTAAGAAAACCATTTATATTGGCATCCAAAAGAATAAACACTTGGGAACAAATTTAACAAAGACATAAAAAATTTACACTCTGAAAATGATAAAACATTGTTGAAAGAAATTAAAGAATATCTAAACAAATGGAAAAGCATCCAGGTTTATGAATTGGAAGACTTCAAATTGTTAAGATGGCTCTACTCTCCTCCTCTCTCTGTCCCTCCCCTGCTGATGCTCTGTCTCTGTCTCTCAAAAATAAATAAACGTTTTAAAAAATTTTTTTTAATGGCACTACTCTCCAAACTGATCTACAGATTCAATACAATCATATCAAAATTCTAGTTGGCTTCTTTTTAGTAATTGGCAAGATGATCCTAAAATTCTTACAGAAATTCCAGAATTGTCAAAACAATCTTGGAAAAAAATAAAGTTGAACAATTCACACTTCACACGTCTTGAGTTCAAAACTTACTACAAAACCACAGTAATAAAGACTTCATGGTACTAACATAGAGACAGAATGGACATACATATCAGTTGATTAGAATAGAATGTCCGAAAATAAACCCTCACGTTTATGGCTAATCAATTTTTGGCAAGAATGCCAAGATAATTCAATGGGGAAAGAAGGTAGGTTGAATCCCTACCACACACCATAGAGAAAAATTAACTCACAATGGACCAAAACTTAAATGCAAGAGCTAAAACTATGAAGCTGTTCAAAGAAAACATAGACATAAGTCTTCATGACCTTGGATTAAGGAATAGTTTTTTGAGTATGGTACCAAAAACCACAAGGAGAAACAACAAAAAATAGATAATTTGGACTTCATTAAAACCTAAAACTGTGCGGCAAAGAACACCATGAAAAAGGTAAGAATACAACCCATATAACAGAAGAAAATGTTTGCAACCGTATATCTGATAAGGGACTTTCATCTAGAATATTTAAAGATTATAACTAATAAAAAGACAACCCAATTAAAAATTGGCAAAGGATCTTAATGGATGTTTTTCCAAAGGAGATATACAAATGGCCAATAAGCATGGGAAAAGATGATGAACATCATTAGCCACCAGGGAAATGCAAAGCAAAATCACAGTGAGATACCATTTCACACCCACAAGAAGGGCTATGATAAAGAAGCAGATGACAAGTGCTGGAGAGGATGTGGAGAAATCAGAAAACTCACACACTGCTGGTGGGAATGTAAAATGGTACGGCCACTTTGGAAAACAGTCTGGCAGCTCCTTAAAAGGTTAAACATATAATTACTGTATAACCAGGCAATTCCACTCCTAGGTATATACCCAACAGAAATGAGGACGTGTCCATACAAAACACCTACACACAAAAGTTCATATAAACATTATTCCTAATAGCCAAAAAGTGGAAACAACCCAAACACCCATCAAGTAAAATGTAGTGTAGCCACATACAGACTATTATTTGGCAATAAAAAAGGACTAAGTACTGATATATGCTACAATCTGGATGATTCTTGAAAGCAAGATGCTACATGAAAAAAGGAACAAAGAATCACACATCATATGATTCCACTTATTTTAATCATCTAGAATAGGAAAATCTATATAGACAGAAAGTGTATTGGTGGGGCGCCTGGCTGGCTCAGTCGGTTAAGTGTCTGACTTTGGCTCAGGTCATGATCTCACGGTTCGTGGGTTCCAGCCCTGCGTCGGGCTCTGTGCTGACAGCTCAGAGCCTGGAGCCTGTTTCAGATTCTGTGTCTCCCTCTCTCTCTAACTCTCCCCTACTCACGCTGTCTCTCTCTCTATCAGAAATAAATAAGAAAGAAAGAAAGGAAGGAAGGAAGGAAGGAAGGAAGGAAGGAAGGAAGGAAGGAAGGAAGGAAGGAAGAGTATTAGTGATTGACTAGGGCTAGGAGGGGAGGTGGGAAGGGGTACGATTGTCGAGTGGGGGGAGTTGGTTGGAGAGTTTTAAATATGTTCTCAAATTGGGGCACCTGGGTGGCTCAGTCCATTGAGCAGCTGACTCTTGATTTCAGCTCAGGTCATGATCTCACAGTTCATGGGATCGAGCCCCATGTCTGGTTCTGTGCTGTCATACAGTGATTCTCTCTCTCTCCTCACTCTCTGGCCCTCCCCCCTCTCATGTGCACATACTTTCTAGCTCCCTCTCAAAATAAATAAATATTTAAAATATATATATTATGGGGGTGCCTGAGTGGCTCATTTGGTTAAGTGTCTGACTTCAGCTCAGGTCATGATCTCACAGTTCCTGGGTATGAGCCCCGTGTAGGGCTCTGTGCTGACAGCTCAGAGCCTGGAGCCTGCTTCTGATTCTGTGTGTGTCTCTCTCTCTGTCCCTCCCCCGCTCACACTATGTTNAAAAATAAAGTTGAACAATTCACACTTCACACGTCTTGAGTTCAAAACTTACTACAAAACCACAGTAATAAAGACTTCATGGTACTAACATAGAGACAGAATGGACATACATATCAGTTGATTAGAATAGAATGTCCGAAAATAAACCCTCACGTTTATGGCTAATCAATTTTTGGCAAGAATGCCAAGATAATTCAATGGGGAAAGAAGGTAGGTTGAATCCCTACCACACACCATAGAGAAAAATTAACTCACAATGGACCAAAACTTAAATGCAAGAGCTAAAACTATGAAGCTGTTCAAAGAAAACATAGACATAAGTCTTCATGACCTTGGATTAAGGAATAGTTTTTTGAGTATGGTACCAAAAACCACAAGGAGAAACAACAAAAAATAGATAATTTGGACTTCATTAAAACCTAAAACTGTGCGGCAAAGAACACCATGAAAAAGGTAAGAATACAACCCATATAACAGAAGAAAATGTTTGCAACCGTATATCTGATAAGGGACTTTCATCTAGAATATTTAAAGATTATAACTAATAAAAAGACAACCCAATTAAAAATTGGCAAAGGATCTTAATGGATGTTTTTCCAAAGGAGATATACAAATGGCCAATAAGCATGGGAAAAGATGATGAACATCATTAGCCACCAGGGAAATGCAAAGCAAAATCACAGTGAGATACCATTTCACACCCACAAGAAGGGCTATGATAAAGAAGCAGATGACAAGTGCTGGAGAGGATGTGGAGAAATCAGAAAACTCACACACTGCTGGTGGGAATGTAAAATGGTACGGCCACTTTGGAAAACAGTCTGGCAGCTCCTTAAAAGGTTAAACATATAATTACTGTATAACCAGGCAATTCCACTCCTAGGTATATACCCAACAGAAATGAGGACGTGTCCATACAAAACACCTACACACAAAAGTTCATATAAACATTATTCCTAATAGCCAAAAAGTGGAAACAACCCAAACACCCATCAAGTAAAATGTAGTGTAGCCACATACAGACTATTATTTGGCAATAAAAAAGGACTAAGTACTGATATATGCTACAATCTGGATGATTCTTGAAAGCAAGATGCTACATGAAAAAAGGAACAAAGAATCACACATCATATGATTCCACTTATTTTAATCATCTAGAATAGGAAAATCTATATAGACAGAAAGTGTATTGGTGGGGCGCCTGGCTGGCTCAGTCGGTTAAGTGTCTGACTTTGGCTCAGGTCATGATCTCACGGTTCGTGGGTTCCAGCCCTGCGTCGGGCTCTGTGCTGACAGCTCAGAGCCTGGAGCCTGTTTCA
>NW_027536465.1:184405-212256 GCF_008692635.1 Crocuta crocuta
CTGAGAGAAAGAAAGAAGAGAGAAAGAAAGGAAGGAAGGAAGGAAGGAAGGAAGGAAGGAAGGAAGGAAGGAAGGAAGGAAGGAAGAGTATTAGTGATTGACTAGGGCTAGGAGGGGAGGTGGGAAGGGGTACGATTGTCGAGTGGGGGGAGTTGGTTGGAGAGTTTTAAATATGTTCTCAAATTGGGGCACCTGGGTGGCTCAGTCCATTGAGCAGCTGACTCTTGATTTCAGCTCAGGTCATGATCTCACAGTTCATGGGATCGAGCCCCATGTCTGGTTCTGTGCTGTCATACAGTGATTCTCTCTCTCTCCTCACTCTCTGGCCCTCCCCCCTCTCATGTGCACATACTTTCTAGCTCCCTCTCAAAATAAATAAATATTTAAAATATATATATTATGGGGGTGCCTGAGTGGCTCATTTGGTTAAGTGTCTGACTTCAGCTCAGGTCATGATCTCACAGTTCCTGGGTATGAGCCCCGTGTAGGGCTCTGTGCTGACAGCTCAGAGCCTGGAGCCTGCTTCTGATTCTGTGTGTGTCTCTCTCTCTGTCCCTCCCCCGCTCACACTATGTCTCTCTCTCTCTCAAAAATAAATAAAACATTAAAAAAATTTTAAATAAAAATATATATTATGGTCTAAAACTGATTGTACTGATGATTGCATAACTCTGAACACATTCAGAACCATTAAATTGCACACTCACATAGGTGAATTGTATGTATGGGATGGGATGTATATCTCAATAGAGCCTTTATTTTAAAAATAGAAGCCAACAGAAAGGATCCTGTTGAAAGAAGGAGTAAAACAGAAGAAAGACAGTGTAGGCAAGAGAGGGATCCTAAGCAGAGGTGGGAAAACTCACTTTCTGCAGCAGGACAGCAATCCTGCCTCCCCAAGAGTTGGAATCAGGACCAGAGCTGGCAGGTCTGAAGACCTGGGTTGGAGAAGATGCCTCTTCTCATCTGATGGACAAACAGGAAGACCGAAGGGAGCAGGTCAGAGGTTTGAAGGGAATGGAGAAAGGAGGAAGCAGTTGCAGTGGAGAGGGAGGGTGAAGGCTGCTGGGAATGCCATAGCCCTGATGTCGCTTCGTATTCTTGCCCCTGGCACCTCCGTTTCCTTCTTCTCTCTTTGGTCCTGCATGCAATTCATGAAGGACTTCTCAAGCTTAAACATTTATGGGGGCTGGGAGGGAAATGGTCATCAGGCCACTGAGAAATGGACGGCCTTGTACAAAAGAGAAGAGAAAGGCTGAGTGAAAGGCAGAAGAGGGAAGCTCAAGCCAGCCTGGACGTGATGGAACCAGAGGTCACCTATAAGCAGGGCCAGCTTCACGAGTGTGCAAGCTGTACAGCTACACTTGTACACTACAACCTGTACAATGCCTACACTTAAAAATTCTCCATGTGTGGTTTTCTGCTTTGCTGTCACTGTCTTGAAATTCTTTTTTTTTTAATGTTTTATTTATTTCTAGGGGAGAGAGAGAGAGAGACAGCGTGAGCAGGGGAGGGTCAGAGAGAGAGGGAGTCACAGACTCTGAAACAGGCTCCAGGCTCTGAGCTGGCAGTCAGCACAGAGCCCGACACGGGGCTCGAACCCACGAACCGCCGGATCATGACCTGAGCCAAGGTCGGACGCTTAACCGACTAAGCCACCCAGGCGCCCCACTGTCTTGAAATTCTTAAATCATTTTCGAACAGCAGACTCCACATTTTCATTTGGCACTGGGTCCACAAATTAGGGAACCCGTCCCACCCTATAAAGAACTACCCAGAACATGGCTAAGAATGGCTACACAAGCAAAAGTAGTTTTTGTACAGCTGGGGGCGGGGAAGGGATTACAAAACTCAGACTTAGATTAACCCAAGAATGGCTCCCCAAATCATCTCTCTCCCTACTATCTATCCCCTGCCCCCATCTGCTTCGTCCCACTTCACACAAAATTTCAGTAAGACACTGTGGTAGTTTTATTGTTCAAATAAATTCACTGGGAAGGGGGAATTATGCTGTCCCACCCCCATGTTGACATCTGGCTTGGCCGTGTGATTTGCCTTAGCCAGGAAATGTGTCACTTCTGAGCAGAAGCTGTGAGCCCGAGCACGTGGTTTACCAGGGTTTATTTTCCTCTGTTACAAGAGCAGTGATGCCCCAGATACAGGCTGTCCTGTCAGTCAGATCTTGGGGTGAGGACACCATGGGGTCACGCGACAGCCGAGCTGGGGTGGGACCGCGGCGGGAGCAACAGACAGATCTTCGTAGCTTTGAGCCCCTGCAACCCAGGGCCGTTTGTGACTGCAACATAATCTAACTTATTCTGACTAATCAGAGTGGCCTCTGTTTTCTCCGACCATGTCAACTTAAAATCAGCAACTTAGGAGATCTTCTGGGAGCTTTTCTCTCACCTCTCGAACTCACCTGATGCATAATATGGATTTGTCGAATTCATAGTAGGGAAGGAACGCTTGTCTCCTCTGCATAATATCCAGACTCCTCCGTCTGTGTCCAGAACTCCCCACGACCAAACTTGACCACTTTATCTCCCACTGACCCCCAAGTAACTGGTCTGTTCGCTCATCTTCACACACGTTCCATCCGTTCATTCATTCATTCTGTTATCCCATATATACTGGTACCCACTCTGTCATGGGGATTGTGTTAGGGGCAGAAATGTTTACCAGACCTGGTCTCCCTATCCCAGTGATCCTGAGTCCGAGACCTTGGCCATGCTGTTTTTCTCTGCCAGGAGCATCGTTCGGACCCCTCTCTACCTTCTCAAGCTGCTAACCATCCTTCCAGACACAACTGAAACCCCGCCTCCTTCTGCTCACCTGCCCATCACCCCATTTACTGGGGAGCAGCCTCTGCCTCTTCTCAAATCCTGCACTAATCATTTTCTTATAAATTACTTGGCAATCAGCTATATCCTGCCTGATGGCCTCTCCTGTTGGGCTTTGAAGGGCTATTTAAATCTCATTATTAAAACATTTACACTTTTTCACCCCTCGGGTCCTTAAATAGGCGCCTAGAAACAGCACATTGCCTAACGCAGACTTAATTAACTGAAGTCGAGGGAAGTCGCCTTGTATATTTCACAAGCCTTGCTTATATTCAGCCAACTTGTGACCTAGAAAAACGGCCATTTCCTATCGTCCAAACTGATAGTTCTTTGGAAAGTAACCTGTTGGCTTTGGAGGCCTTTCCTTCACTTGGGTTCCAGGGAAGAACTCATGGTGGGTCCTCGAAAGAGGCTTGTCTGCTGCCTCTTCTGCTCTCATCCTAAACCTCAAAGGCCCCAGCATAATCACTAAACTCTATACCACTCAGAAGAGTGCTGGTAGGTATTAGGGGAGAGAGCTGTTTGGGGAACATCAGCTCCTTCCAAACTCCCGTCCAAGTCCTTCCCTCTCATCCCAAACTAGGAATGCCTCCAGAGACCCAGCAGAAAGGTGAGAGAAAACCAAAAAGAGGGAAGTACTATCTGCTTAGCGCCTGCTGTGTGCCGGGCACTTGTGGCGAGCGCTGCTTGCACACGTGTTCATTCAATCCTCCCAGACGACCTCCAGAGGTGGGCGTTCTCCACCTTCCAGAGAAGGAAACGGGCTTACAGACCTGAAGTGCCATGCCCAAGGTCACCCAGCAGCAGATACCAGTGTCCCCTTGTCTGTGACATCCACGCAGCCTGACCACTCTAGTTGAGAGTATTTTCCAGTTTGCAAAGCTTTTCACTGACTCCTCACAGCCGAAGTCCTGCTCAGTGGGTCTGGTCTCTGTCCCGCAGATGCAGAGTCAGGCCCCCCAGAGGCCTTGAACCTCATCTCTCCCATCATGCAGAGGCAGAGAGAGCCCCAACAGGGCACACCAGAGTCATCCTGCTCAGCCTGGCCAACTTGGCACCGCTGAGCTGGGAACAGGATGCTCATGCCAGGCTGCTGAATGATCAGAAGCAGCGCGGCCGGGGCTTTACTGCTATCATTTTAAAGATTATTATTCAGTTATTTCAGCTAATTAAGCCTTGACTGCCAGCCAACTGGGTTTCCAGCTCAGAGAGGAAATGCAGGAGCTTGGGCTCAGCTTCCGCCTCCAGCTTCTCTCTCTCTCTCTTGCTGGGGCAGCAGAGCTCAGGGCCTGGAAGGGTGAGAGGTAAAGTGAGCCAGGAAGGGGGCTCAGCCTCCCCCCCCCCCCCACCCACCAGGGAAACAGGAGATCTGGTCTCTGCCATGGAAAAATTCTCTGACCTTTTCTCAGGGATGGGCCACCCATTCTCTGTATGACCAGCAGGGAAGAGCCAGGACGGCCCTGAAGCCTGGGTTCAAGGCCAGGAGCAGTGCATTGCAAGGTGGCTCAGTAGCGAAGGGGGGTTGGAGCATCTTCCATTTACTCACCTGCAGGCCATCTGAAATGTGACGTTAGCACCTCAATCAGGAAGAAGTGGAGCCAAGTGCTGTGCTTCTCGAATATGAGAGCCAGGAGCCACGTGTCGCTATCTAAATTCTCATTTTAATTAGTTAAAAGTTAATCAGACCACAAATTCAGTTCGTCTGTCACACTAGCCACACATAAGGGTACTAGGGCTATATGTATCGGATAGGCAGCTATGGGACATCTCCATCACCGCGGAAAGTTCTACAGGACAGCACTGTCCTGTGATTAAGGGTGTGAGTACCTATGTTCCACGCATGGAGGCAAATCTCAGCCCTACAGCTTATGGGTAGTCTTAGGCCAATTACTTACTCTCCTCTTCCTCAGTTTTCCCATCTATAAAATGGGAACTTACAGGGCTAAGCTCACAGACTTGTCGCAAAATCGAAATGAGAAATATACACAAGACACGCACAAGAATACCAAATAATGGTAGAGACCCAAACACCGGCTCTTATAATGAGGCTCTAGTCTTACAAAGTGATTTCACAACTGCTACTTTATTTGCATTTCACCCTGAGTATGAGGCAGGCAGGGACATGAGTCAGCTGACCCATTTTATAGAGAGGCAAATCGAGACCCAGACATGACGTGACTCTTCCAACGGGTGGCAAAGCCAGGACCTGAACTAAGAATTCAACAGCTAACATTGTGTATTCTTTCATGTCTGACATCCTGAACCATCTTGGAATGTCCTGTTTCAACCTTAGCCTGATCTCAAGAGGCTAGGAATGTTCCTCTCATTTTAAGAGTGAGGTTCTAAGAAGGAGTAATCCCAATGCTCTCTAGCCCTTACTCTGTGCCGGGCACTGCGCTAAATATTCATCTAAACAACAACCCAGTGGAGTAGATATACTTATCATTCCCATTTCAGTGATGAGAAAGATGAATCACAGACAGAGCCAGTAGCGTTTCCAAAGTCACACAGCCAGGAAATGGTAGAGTCAGGACTTGAGAACCCAGGACGTCTGACTCCAGCCTCCTTCAAGAGATGTCCCACCTCACTGACCCACCAGCACAGGTGAACAAGGCCTGTCTCTCTCTCCTGCTCTCTCTATCACTGTGTCCAGGGGGAAGCATGCAGGATGTTCTCCCAGCCTCTGGGGGCTGCAGGTGGGAGATGGGAAGTGAAGCATTCAGGAAGTGGCCTCTAGGTGCGTGGCCATGACCCATGGGCCCAGCTGCCGTTCTGTGCCTCTCACTATGCCCCTGTCTCAGTCTGCTCAGGCAGCCGTGACAAATACCATGGACCAGAGGTGGGCTCAAACAATGGACATTTATTTTCTCAGCTTTGAAGGCTAGGAGTCAGTGGAAATCAAGGTGTCAGCTGGCTTGGCTCTTTCTGGGGCCTTTGTCCATGGCTTGTACATGTCCAAATCCCTTCTGCTTATGAGGACAGGCATAGTTATAAGCCCATCCTAATGACCTCGTTTTAACTTTATTACCTCTTTCAAGACCCTGTCTCCTCCCATTCAGAGGTGAGGAGTGATACGGATTTGGGGTCAAGGGGACACACTTCAGCCTGTAACACACCCTTCCTGACCCCTTTCTTGGCCCCCGGAGGAGCCCGTGGGAGAGGTTCTGGGAGCAGAGCTGTGGGAAGCTGGTGAATGGGGACCCCAGAAGAAAAGTAAAAACTCTGGGAACCAAAGACAGCCTAAATCAAGCTCCCCTGGGGTGATCTGGTCAGGCCTGAGTAGGAGAAGGACGCTGGTAATCATCCCTATTTGGTGTCTGCCTTCTCTCTGCCCGGCCCTTTAACACTTCTCCTCAGTGAGCACCCCAAAGAAGCCTGAAAAGTGGGTGTCATTATCCCATTTCACAGATGAGACAAGTGATACTCAGCTCGATTTAAAAACCACCTGGAATGATGGGGCTCCTGGGTGGCTCAGTCGGTTAAGCAGCCGACTTTGGCTCAGGTCATGATCTCATGGTTCACGAGTTCAAGCCTCAGGTTGGTCTCTGTGTTGACAGCTCAGAACCTGGAACCTGCTTCACATTCTGAGTCTCCCTCTCTCTCTCTCTCTCTGCCCCTCTTCCACTCATTCTCTCTCTCGCTCTCAAAAATAAATAAACATAAAAAAATATTTTGTAATCAATTTAAAAAAAAAACTACCTAGCATGAGAAAGCCCTTGGAGTTAAGAATCATGGGTCTTAACTTCTCAGTTTAACAGCTCAATAATCTGTCGTGGTTGCTTGGTGACCTTGCCCCTTTCCCACCACAGACCTTCACGTATCCTCTTCCCTTCTGCCAAGGATGCCTTCCCCTCACCCCACTTGTCCCCCTTAATTCTTGCTCCTCCTTCCTCTTCAGGGAAGCCTCCCCTACACCCCAAAGCCAAGTCTAGTTCCTGGGTTATTTGTTCTAACAGCACCATGATCCTGCCCAGTACCCACAGGTGATTCTGAGAAGTCAGGTGCCCCTGCTCTCACCAGACCGTCAGCTCCCTGAGGTCAGGCACCATATCCCTACATCCCCAGTGCCTCGCAAGTATGTGGCACACAGCAGATAGCCATAAATACCCGTTGAACAGAATGAATATTACCTCCTCTCAACAGCCTTACTTAACACACCTTTCCCGCTGGGAGTCAGGTTTCCTTTCTCCTCTTAGTTCCCATGACAGTTTTTATTTTATGTCAGCACATCTTACACTGAACCATTCTAGTTATACTTGTCACCCTCTCTCGACTTTGATGCTTTGGAG
The DNA here is from genome assembly GCF_008692635.1 of Crocuta crocuta. NCBI lineage: Eukaryota > Metazoa > Chordata > Mammalia > Carnivora > Hyaenidae > Crocuta > Crocuta crocuta. The sequence goes on from NW_027536465.1 coordinate 191,535, forward strand.
ATAAAACCCAAGTCCTATTCATGTTTCCATCCCAGGTGCCCAGCTCACAAGCAGGTGTGGGGTAAGCAATCCACTGTGAACTGAGAGCAAGAGTGGAGAGCGGAAGTGCACCCTGGTGGCAAGTCGTCCCCACCCCCCACCCCCCCATCTGGCAGTGTTCAGACAGCCAAAGATGCTCTTTGGAGAACCAGTGTAACAATCAGGACTCTCAAACAACTGAAAAGTTGAGGCAGCCTTCAGGCACGACAGGATCCAGGGGCTCACACACAATGACATCAGGATGCAGCCTCTGTTCCCTCAGCACTCGGCTTTGCTATCTTAGCCTTAGGCAGATTTTCTCCCTAGATCTAGCGGCTTCCAAAAGGTCCGGGCCCATATCCCCCCCAACTATGAGTCCAGTGAAAAGAGACTTTGGTCCTCAAGAGTTCGAATGGAAATCACAAATGGAATCCCATTGGACCAGTTTGGTCACATGCCCAGCCCTGAACCAATCACAGCAGCCCAAAGAATTAATATTCAGTGGGTGGTCAGACCTAGACCCCTCCCAGCCCTGGAGCTGGATGTGGGGGCAGCCCTGCGGAACCCAAAGATTTAGAGCTGGCCCAGTCACCAGGAGGCAGGAAACTAGATGCTGAGCAGACAAGAGCCGCCATGTTCACTGTGACCAGCCTTGACTTACAGCTCAGTTCACCTGTGCCCTATGAGGCTGCCAGAAATATCATTGTTATTCCCACGCCCTGTGGCTCTGAGATTGAACTTGAGTAAAGCACGGCCTGGCTTCCCACCATCCCGCTCTCCTCACACCTGCCCAGACCTGTGGACTGCAAGGCAGAGACCCCTACACCAGAATTCCCCCCGGGACAGAGATAGCACTACCCTCCCCACCCAGCTCCTTGCACAGCAGGGAGCTGGCCCCAAGGAGAGGCACTTAGCCTTGATGTTGTTTCCTGTTGCTGCCCTTCCTACCAAGATGTCACTGGCCTTGGCTCCCTTCCTGACGTTGCTATTTTTTCTAACAAAAAAAGGAGGCAGCAGGACTGGAAAAGGGCTTCTTCAGTCTCTCTTGTGCTGTTGGTTAGAGACTCCCTCCCAGATTCAGAGAACGATATTTTTTTATTTTTATTTTTTTTAGTTTGTCAGAGGGAAGGAATGCAGGGTGATGAATCAGTTTTAGGTGCCCACAGGACTCCCTATGTCCTTGTCTCCTACTTTTCCCCATCTTGGGCTCCAGATTACTATAAGAACAGAAAAAGCACTTTTCTTTGCCTTGCAATCAGCTTCCCAGTGCTCCCTTAGCACACCACTGACTGAGATTCACCATAGCTAATTTTTATCAGGCACTTACCCTAATTTAGACACTGAGCTAGCTAAGCACTCATTCAATCTTCACAGCAGTCCCCCAGGCTGCCCTGGGTGCTGTTATCATCTGCAATTCATAGTTAAGAAAACCAAGCCTCAGTAGCAATTTGCCCAAAGCACACAGCCAGTCGATGGCACAGACAGAACTCAAAGGGTGTGACCCTAACCACTGTGTTAGGAACCTCAGCTCCATCCACACCAATGTTCTCCTTCTCCCGTACAAGTACATCTTTACTCATGCTGCTCCTTCCAGAATAGGATCCTCCCTCTTCCTCTCTACATAGACCTGTAGCAGGAAATATATTGGTGGGGGCACTGCTAGGCTACATTGCTCCACAAATTAGCCCCCAAATCTCAGTGGGTTTATTACAACCAAGATTCTTTTCTTGTTCATGTCACAGACTCATGTGGGTCAAGCGGCCTTTCTCTACCTTATAGATGGCCTCCAACAGGGGACAGGAGACATGAAAGGGGAACATTGGCTCCTAACTTTCTCTGCCTAGAAAAAAAAAGAAAATACACATGTCATTTCTGCCTGCATTTCACTGACCCCAACCAAGAGTATGTGGACATTTGAGGAACACATTCTGTCTCTGCCACAAATTGACCACACAGGTCCTGCCTAGGTAAAGACAGTGGGCCAGTACAGATGAGGGTGCGGGTGAAGGCAAAAAGGGCCAACCAAGATCCAGGTGCTTGGGAAGTGGGGACCGGTGGGTAGGATTTGGCAACCGACCAAGTCCCACCAACTCCAGACTCCAGCTCGGGGTGGGCGGTGCCATATTTCTATCGTCTTGAGTATTACCCAGAAGTCAGCCACCACTGAACTTGGCTAAGACTCCGAACTCTTCTTATCCAGGTTTGGGGCTGCTAATTACAGGATTTGACCTGACTCAGGGGAACAATGAAATAAGAATAACAATCTCTGACTTTCTAAGGTCTAAAGTTTACAAATCATACTCAGCCAAAATCTCATTTGACCTTCACAATAACCCTGTGACGTGGGTATATTATCTCCATTGTCTGGCAAGGAAACACAGAGAAAAGATGATGTAATGGATCCAAGTCACACAAGGCCTGTGCGTGCTAGAGTACCTCTCGCTGCCAGCTTTCTGAGCCCACACTCAGGGCTCTTTCTTCTGCACCTCAGCGCCTCCCATGCAAATTTCCAAGGAAATTGACCACATGGAAATGAACGTCAACAGGATTTGGACTCAAGAGCTTAGGTGCTCTGGGCATGGAGAAGTACACGTACTGGAGGCAGATAGCCTGGGTGTGAATCCCAGCTCTGCTACCTGCCTAGCTCTGGGCTCACTGTCCTCGCTGGGGGAATGAGGATAAACTGTACCTGACACATAAGGCTACGGTGGAGATTTAATGTAATAAGGAATATCAAATGCTCAGCACAATGCCTCACTCAACATTAGAGCTTAATAAACATTGAATGATGCTCTCGTCCTTCCTGGAGACAAAACGATGCCAGTAGCCTTTCCTTCCTCCCGAGGGCACGATCGCGTGTCAGTACATTACACTCCTGGCTTCAGCCAGAGAACAATCTGACCCCCTAACCCAGCTTCACACGTAGCTTCCTACAAAAAGAGAACATTCCTTTAAAAAACAAAAAACAAAAAACAAACTCTTTATTTATGGTATGATTGGCATACACAATGCTGTACATATTCAATGTATACAATGTGATGAGTTTGGAGATAAGTATATCCATGAGACCATCACTCCAACCCATATCCATCACCTCCAAAAGCTTTCTCCTGCCCTCATTTTGTGTGTGCGTCTGTGTAACCAGGACACTTAACACAAGATCTACCCTCCTAGCAAGTTTTTAAGGATACAATAGAGTATTACTAACTAGAGGCACTCTGCCATACAGTAGTTCTCTAATACTTACTAATCTTGTATAATCTAACCTCTGTGCCCTTTAATTAACATTTCCCCATTTCCCCTCTCCCAGCCACTAGCACACACCATTCTACTCTCTACTTCCATGAGTCTGACTACCTCAGATTCCTTGTATAAGGGATATCATGGAGTACTGCCCTTCTGTGTCAAACTTAACTCACTTAGCATAATGTCTTCCAGGTTCATCCCTGTGGCTACAAATAGCAGAATCTCCTTTTTTAAGGCTGAATATTCCATTGTACATATACACTCTATTTTCTTTATGCATTCATCCATGAGTGGACATTTAAGTTGCTTGCATGTCTTGGCTATTGTGACTAAGGCTGCAGTGAACATAGGGGGTTCATATGTCTCTTTGAGATCCTGATGTCTCTCCCTTTGGTTACATGCCCAGATGTGGGATTGCTGAATCATACAGTAGTTCTCTTTTTACCTTTTTGAGGAAGCTCCATGCTGTTTTCTTTGTCTGGGGATCAGCACCGGCCATGGCCGCCAACCCCTGGGTCTTCATCTCAGTTTTGCTGCCACCCAGGGGCCATTTCACGCCATGCCAGGGCTACTGTCCAAGCGTCCCTTTTAGGACAATGGTTCTTGAAAAGAAAGTGGGGGTGGAGGGAAAAGGAAAGCACATCTGACTCTCGGGGATCCAGGAGACTATAAGGGTTGCAAAAGTCCCGTAGGTGATTCTGACACATCCCTCCAAGATGTGCCGTTAGAGACTCATGGACTGAAGCAAAGCTCCAGAAACCAGAAATTAGCGGAAAGGGGAATCAGGACGATCCTGTCTATTTTCACCAGCACCGGGAATGCCTGTGAGCTGTTACTTCCAAGGGTTTTTCTGCTCTGCCTTATGGGTGAGCTAATGTTTTGTTTGTGATGAAATTATCCAGCCAGTAAACACAGGAACAGGGAAGCTAAGAAATTACCTTTCCTAAAGATAATACCTTTCTTAAAAGTAAACCATGAGAAGGGAATTGAATCAAGAATATATAAAGAACTCTGACAACCAATAATAAAAGACAAACCAGAAAAGAGTCTAAAGAGACACTCTTCCAAAGAGGATATTCAGAAGACCAATGTACAAATAAAAAGATGTTCAATGTGGGGTGCCTTGGTGGCTCGGTTGGTTAAAGCGTTGACTGTTGATCCTGGATTAGATCATGAGCCATGAGATCAAGCCCTGAATTAGGCTTTGAGCTGACAGTATAGAGCCTGCTTGAGATTCTCTCTCTCTCTCTCTCTCTCTCAAAATAAATAAACTTAAAAAAAAAAAAAAAAAGGATGTTCAACATCATTAGCCATCAGGGAAATGCCAAGGAAAGCTGCAAAGATATACCATTTCAAACCTGCTAGGATGGCTAGAATCAAGAAGACAGGTGTTGGTGAGGATGCCGAGAAATCAAAACCCTCACAACACCACTAGAAAAGGGTGTGACTGCCCAGAAAACAATCTGGAAGTTTCCCAAAAGGTTAAACTTCAGTTAACATATGACCCAACAATTCTACTCTTTGACATAAACCCGGCAGAAATGAAACTGATGTTCACACAAAAATATACACACGTTTATATAAGCATTATTGATAACAACCAAAAAGTGAAGGCAATCCAAGTGCTTATCTAATAAAATGTTGTATAGCCATACAAAGAATATTATTTGACAGTAAAAAGGAATGGAGCACTGGCATATTCTATACCATGGATGAACCTTAAAAAGAATATGCTGGGCAAAAGAAGCCAGTTCCTTGGTTTGTCTTTCTCTCTCTCTCTTTTTCCCTTTGCTCATTTGTTTTGATTCTTAAATTCCACAGATGAGTGAAATTACATGGCATTTGTCTTTCTCTGATTGACTTATTTCACTTAGCATGATACTCTCTAGGTCCATCCATGCCATTGCAAATAGCAAGATTTCATTCTTTTTTCTGGCTGAGTAACATTCCATTTTCCACATAGACACATACCACATCTTCATCCATTCATGTGTTAGTGAGCACTTGGGCTGCTCCCATAATTTGACTACTGTAAATAATGCTGTAATGCACGCAGGAGCGCATGTATCCCTTTGAATTCGTATTTTTGTATCCTTTGGGCAAATACAGTAGTGCCATTGCTGGATCATAGGGTAGTTCTATATTTAACTTTTTGAGAAACTTCCATACTGTTTTCCACAATGGCTGCACCAGTTTGCATTCCCACCAACTATCCCTGAGGGTTCCTTTTTCTCCACATCCTTGCCAACATTTGTTGTTTCTTGTGTTTTTTATTTTAGCCATACTGACAGGCATGAGGTGGTGTGTCATTGTGATTGTGGGTGGTATTTCCCTGACGATGAATGATACTGAGCACCTCTTCGTGTGTCTGCTGGCTATCTGGATATCGTCTTTGGAGAAATGCCTGTTCATGTCTTCTGCCCATTTTTTAATTGGATTATCTGTTTATGGGATGTTGACTTGTATCAGTTCTTTGTATATTTTGGATACTAACCTTTTATCAGATATGTCATTTGCAAAGATCTCCTCCCATTCTATAGGTTGCCTTTTAGTTTTGTTGATGGTTTCCTTCATTGTGCAGAAACCCTTTATTTTGATGTCCCAATATTTTATTTTTGCTTTTGTTTCCCTTGCCTCAGCAGACATATCTAGAAAAATGTTGCTATGGCTTATGTCAGAAAATGACTGCCTGTGCTTTCTTCTAGGATTTTTATGGTTTCAGGTCTCACATGTGGGTCTTTTACCATTTTTGTTTATGATGTAAGGAAGTGGTCCAGTTCCATTCTTTTGCATATAGCTGTCTGGTTTTCCCACACCATCTATGGCAGAGACTGCGAATGACGGCGTTTTGCTACGAACATCTCTTGAGTGTGCTGGGGCCCGGCCTATGCAATTTCCTTGCACATACCAGAGACTGCCTGTACTTGCAGAGAGTCCATGTGCTTCCCTCTTCAGGAGGCTCTGATAGGGAGGCAAAGACGCGTGGGAGGAATCACACCCTTATAGAAGACGCCGTTTGCTTTTGGGGGATGGGGAGGCAGAGAATTCGTTGACAACTGTCCTAAAACGGATCAGAACAGGTCTGAAGAAAGGAGCAAGGATGAGGTCATGGCAGGGCTGGGGAGCAGTTGCAGGCACAGGAAACCAGATTCTCTTGCCGTTTCCCAACCAGTTGGAAGGCTTAACTCTGCCTTCCCAGGTCCAGCCTCTTCTCACCCCATGTTCCAGTTATTGTCAGGGTAACAAATGATCCCCAAACTTAGCAGCTTGCAACAGCCGGTTTATTATGCACCTGTATTCCAGGGGTCAAGGATTTGGACTGGGCACAGGGTTGGACAGGTAACTAAAGGGATGACTTATCTCTGTTCCATGATGTCTGGGATTTCAACTGGGTAGATGTGGAGGCGAGGCATGATTGGACAGCTGGAGGCTGGAATCTTCTAGGGCCTATTCTTTGTCATGTCAGCTGCCCTGGGTAGACTCAGGATGGACTAACAACGGAGCACCTACGTGTGGCCTCCCCGTGCGGCTTGGCTTCCTCAGAACATGGCAGCCTCAGGGAAGGGAGGAGTCTTCTGAGGGGGCCCAACGCCCCAAGCCCCAGTGCTTCAGCACAGGAAGTAGCAGCTACACCACCATTTGTGTCTCAGCCTAGGAAGTCCCAAAAATCCTCCTCACATGTTCTATTGATCAATACAGCCACAAGCCCACCCAGACTAAAGGGCATGGATGTCCTGATGGGAGGAATGTCAAGGAATTTGGGGGTCATGTTTTAGGGAAGAGGCAAGCTCAGGGGCATGTGTGGAACAGACTGTCTAAGGAGGAACTTCCCTGTTTCCCAAAGAATCCAAGGGGAGAAACTCATGTGTTAACAGTGAGCAAAAGAAGCCAGACACAAAAGAGTGTGTATCGGGACCTGAATAGACATGTCTCCAGAGAAGACATCCAGATGGCCAACAGACACATGAAAAGATGCTCAACACCACACTCATCATCGGGGAGATGCAAATCACAACCACAGTGAGATGCCACCTCACCCCAGCTAGAATGGCTAGTATGAAAAACACAAGAAACAACGAGTGTTGGCAAGGTGTGGAATAAAGGGAACCCTCTTGCACTGTTAGTGGGAATGCAAACTGGTGCAGCCACTCTGGAAAAGAGCATGGAGAGTCCTCAAAAAATAAAATTGAAAATAGAATTACCATATGTTCAGTAATTCCACTTCTGCATATTTACCCGAAGAAAACAAGAACACACGTACCCCCTATGTTTATAGCAGCATTATTTACAATAGCCAAGATATGGAAGCAACCCAAGTGCCCATTCATAGATGATGGATACAGATGTGGTGTAGGGACATCTGACTGGCTCAGTCAGTCGAGCATGTGACTCTTGATCTCAAGGTCGTGAGTTCAAGCCTCATGTTGGGCATGAAACTTCCTTTAAAAAATAAAAAAGAAGATGTGGTGTATATGTGTAAAATGGAATACCACCCAGTCACAAAAATAGAATGAAAGCTTGCCATTCACTATATGGATGGATCTACAGGATCTTCTACTAAGTGAAATAAATCCAACAGAGAAAGACAAATACCATATGATTTCACCTATAGGTGGAATCTGAAAAAACAAAAGGACAAAACAACAACAACAAAATAGAAACAGGCACATAAATATTGAGAACAAATTGGCGGTTACCAGAGGAGAGGGAGGGTGGGTGAAATAGGTAAAGGGGGAAGGATTAAGAGGTACAAACTGCCAGTTATAAAATAAATAAGTCACAGGGAAGAAAAATACAGCGTAAGAAATATAGTTAATAAGGGCGCCTGGGTGTCTCAGTCGGTTAAGTGTCCAACTTTGGCTCAGGTCACGATTTCATGGTTTGTGGGTTCTAGGCGCCCCCCCCCCCACACCCCGGACCTCGGGCTCTGTGCTGACAGCTCAGAGCCTGTAGCCTGCTTCAGATTGTGTCTCCCTCTCTCTGCCCCTCCCCCACTCATGCTCTGTCTCAATAATAAATGAAAAAATTAAAAAAAAGAAATACAGTTAATAATATTGTAATGCCTTTGTATGGTGATAGATGGAAAGTACAGTTATGATGGGGAGTATTTCATAATGTATATAATTGTTGAATCACTATGTTGTACCCCGAAACTAATATAATGTCGTACTTCAATTTAACATTTTTCAAATAAGTGATTTTTTAAATCACTGTGTGATTCTATGTATGTGACGGTCAAGGACAAAACTAATTGAGGTTCAGAATAGTGGTTGTCTGGGATTGGGAGGCAAAGAGATACAAGGGAGCCTTCTGAGCTCTGGTATGTTCTATGTCTTCATCTGACTGGTGGTTACACAGATGTATTCCTACCTAAAATACCATCAAGCTGTACACTTCGAATTCATGCACCAGGGACACTAGGTCAAAATAAAGGATTTTGAAAAGAATTATCCAGCAGGAGCACCCGCGCCATCCGTGTCCCAGTCAGCTTTACACGCCCTAGAATAGTAGATTCCCAGGCCTCTCCATCCTGGCTGGTGGGTGGAGCGAGGAGGCTCTCCCCAGGGGCCAGCCTGTCCCACCCCCTGCTCCAGCCTTCTGTCTTCTCAGTTTCAGAATCCCAAAGTCAGTGCTGGAAGGGCCAGACCCTTAGGGAATTTATTCCCCATCATTTTATGGAAAAGGAAAGCAGGAAGCAGAAGGGTAGGGCTTGTATGTGCGCCCGGAAAGGCATCTAGGACCATAGACCTTCTGGACTCCCAGCCCAGGGCGGTCCCATCACCTCCGGGAAAGCCCAGATAGCAGAATTCTGCTTCCTCCCCTCCCGGCGGGGGCGGGGCGGGGTGGGNGGCCCATCAGACTCGGATTAGTGAGTCTTTGTACAACCACGCCCACCCACAGGGGAGTTTCTGGAAAGCAGGAAGGCTTGCTACCAGGTACGATGCAGGGACCCACCCAGCTGGGGGGGTGGGGGCTCCCATAGGACAAAGAGCCCCTCCTGGCCCCTCCTTAGGGCGTGGCCCCAATGACCATCCCAGAGGGAAGTAGGCCTGTGCCCTCTCACCAATCTCAGAATTTCCAGTGCTTAAGGGACAGGAAGATGGGATGCTTTCGCTTTCCAACTGGCCTCCCAAGGCCAGAGCAGGTGCCTGCGTCTTCAAGTTCGGACCTGGGAAGCCCAACACTGACATGCGCAGCCCAACCCCCACGGTCTAGGCCTTTCCTGATTTGACTCCGCCCACCCCCACCTCCCCTCCCACGTAGGCCCGGTTCTCCATATTGACCAGCCAACGCCTGTTACTGGCTGAATTGTGTTCCTCTCCCAAATTCATAGGTCCGAGTCCTAACCTCAATACCTCAAATTCAAGTACCCGTATGTGAAGATAGGTTCTTTAAAGAGCCAATTAAGATGAAATGAGGCCATAGAGGTGGGCCCTCATCCAGTAAGACTGCTGTCTTTGTAAAGAAGAGTTTAGGACACACAGACTCTCACAGAGGGAAGATCACGCGAAGACACTAGGAGATGGTGGCCATGTGCAAGCCAAGGAGAGGAAAGCAACCTGTCAGGGCCTTGATCTCAGACCTCTAGCGTCCAGGACACTGAGAAGTCGCAGTTTAAGCCACCCAGTGTGCAGTATGTTGTAATGGCAGCCTGAGCAGACCAAGACCGTGCCCATCAGCAAGACTGTCACATAGTCACACCGGGCCTTTGCCCAAGCAGGACCCCCACCCTGCCTAGGGTGCCGTTCCTTCTGGTCTTCCGCCCACGCCCTGACAAACTCCGCCCTCCAGACTTAGCCAGCCGACTGGTCAGTGCCTTTGCCTTCAAGATCCCCCATGTCAGCAAACCGCTCTGCCCAGCCTGCCTCTGTGCATATGTCATCGTTATCATCTCTCTGACAACATATTGTGGGTTCTCCTCTAGGCAGTTCCTCTGCCAAACTTTTACCCCGAGACAGGGGCTATACCTGACTCATCTCCACAGGCCCAGTGTGGGTAACAGATGGCTTCATAAAATGTCTGTTGGATTGAACTGAATCAAGGAGCTTGCTGAGTGCCCTAGCACAGCTCTGGCAGGGGCTGCGCCCGTCAGACCCCGCTGCCTCCTCTTCCAGGCCTCTGCCCTGCTTCCTGCAAAACTCCAAGAAAGGCTTTAAGGGCAGAAGAATTAGCACTTCCTTAAAGATTAGAATACAAAAGCCCAGGGTGGCTGGGTGGGTGGGGACAATGTTTAACCCAAATATGGTTGTTACTGATGACAATACAGGCTGCCAGGGGCTGACAGTTGCAGGCTTTGAGGAAGAGAAGTCCTTTCCCGCCTTCCCAGCACCCCAAAACTTGAATCTGTGGTTCCTTCTCATGCTGGGTGAAACCAGTCCGAATCTGTATGTGAATCTGGAGGGTGTGTGTGTGTGTGAGAGAGAGAGAGAGAGGGAGAGAGAGAGAGTAGGGATGAGGGATCGGGGTGGTTGTGTATGGATCTTGGGGTGGAAAAGACCCCAAACCCACCTGTGTGGTGAAGCAGGGAGAGAGGCTTCTGGTACTCTGAAGAGAACACAGCATTTGAAGTCCTGACAGGCCCAGGGCTTGAAATCTAGCACCTTTGCTTTGCTGCAGGCAAAGCAGTGAGCCAAACCTTTAGATGAGAGGACCCAGCATAGCAGCTGGCTTTTGGTGGGTGTCTTTCATCCACGGGGGGCCACCCTTCTCCTGACATCTGCCTGGACGTAGTGCTGAGCCCAGAGCACAGAAGGCATCCCGTTTGGGGCCAGACTAGCAGGGGTTAACAAGAGAAAGGCGGGTTGCTTCTCGAACACAAAGGGCCAGGTCAATATATCTGCAGCAGCAGCCACTGATTGATGAGGGCGCCAGCCAGAGTCTCTGAAACATCTAGAACAGAGAGAGCAATTCGGGGAAAGCCAGGCTGAGGCTTGAATGGCCCTATGGCATGTCTGTCCTGGGGCCAGCATCCTTGGAGCAGAGGACACCATCTCCCCACCCACAGGACCCCTGGGGATCACACTCACACTCTTGAGAGCTGGAAGGCACCTCAGGCATCCTCCAACTCAGTTCTTAATCTGGGGTCCGTGTTAACAATCCAGCCATCTGTGAACTTGGATTGAGGGGGAAAATGTTCACACGTCTATAACTGAAATTTAGCATTTTTTCCTATCGTGAACGGAGGCATCAAACCGCAGTAGGATGCGGAGTACCTAAGACTTTGTCACTAAGAACGATGACAGGTTTTTTCATAGCTCATTAGTCACTGCAGAATTCTCAGAATGCTATTAATATTACTATCCCAAAATTGTAGGAGTGATCGAACCCACCACTAGATCTTGTTTTGGGTGTTACTAAATAAACACATAAATCACAAATTCGTTTAATATTTTGATAGCTTTATTTCAGTATAATTAGTTTCCTTTGTGATCCTCTGTTTTTTTACCAGTTTGCCAGAAGGATCCATAGATAGTAGTTCAACACCCACTATAGATGGGAAACTGGGGCCCAGAGCAGGCAGGGCTTTTACAGGATGGATGGATGGATGGATGGATGAATAGACATGAAAAAAAATACCATAGTAATAGCAATAATAATAGCCCTCACTGACTGCCTATCCTGGGCCAAGCATTTTTTAAAGTAATCTAAGCCTCACAACAGTCCCATCTGGAAGATGTTATTGTCCTCACTGAACAGATAAGAAAACTGAGGCATGAGGAGACTTACCCAAAGCGACACAGCTAGTAAATGGAAGAGCGATGCCTGAAGCTCCTGAGCCTGCACTCTAGACCTCCCTTCTCTGTGACTGCTCGTAACCAGTCCAGGGAAGCATGGTTTAGTGCTGAGCTCGGAGAACCCAGACCAAGGTCTGAATTCCAGTTCTGCCATTTGCAAGCTGTGTGACCCTGGGCAGCTTCCTTCATTTCCACACATCAGAGTTTTCTCATCCATAACATGAAGACGGGAACATCATCTCTGTCACAGGGTCATCTGTGGGTTAATAAGGCATGGAACTCACTTAGCACCAGGACTGGCACATAGGAAGTACTCAACAGTTTGGTTTGCATTGATGAGACTAAGGCACAGACACGTATCAAATGGTAACAATGTGCCTACAGGCTAAGATCTCCAGAAATTATGAAAATAAAAGCGTCAAGGCTAGAACCCAGATCCCAGCTTTTGGTAAGACCGATAGGGCTCAGGAATTCACAAGTGCCCATTGGGATTCTGCGCTCCTTTTGTGGGGGAGGGGAAAGGCTGAGACACCTGGAGGCACATCTGTGAAAATGCCAGAGCTAGGGTCTTCCTTCCAGAGTACGCTGTGGAAGGGGGATTGAGTAACTTTACAGCAGAGACAAACACTGCCTCAGCTAACAGACAAGTATAAAACGAACGGACGATAGGTCATAAGAACAGTGTGTGTCTTCACTAGGAAGAGAACGGCACTTTACTTCTACCTCCCAAAAACCTTAATCCCTGTCGAAGCACAGGAAAAACATCAGACCCTCTCAAAATGAAGGACATGCTACAAAATGCCAGACCAGGACTCCTCGACACTGTCAAGGTCACAAAAACAAGGAAAATCTGAGAAACTGACAGTTTAGAGAAGCCTAAGGAGACATGACAATTAAATGTAATGTGGTGTCCTAGATAGGATCCTGGAACAGAAAAGGGGACATTAGGCAAAAATGAAGGAATGTGAATAAAGTGTGGGCTTTAATAAATAATAATGCGTAATACTGCTTTCATTATTTGTAACAAATGTACCATACAAATGTAAACTATTAAAATTAGGGTAAACTGGGTGTGGATTTAGAGGAACTCTCTGTACTATTTTTGCAACTTGTCTGTAAATCTAAATCTAAGATAAAAAGAGTTCCTTTAAAAAATGTTAGCAGTATACCTGGGTGGTGACGTTACAGGAAAATTTCTGAATTTTACATCTCTGTGTTTTCTAGGTGGTCTACCATGAATGTTTTGCTTTTTCCATAAGAAGAAGATTCAATAAGCTTTGTTTAAAAAAAAAAAAAGAAAAAGAATGGGGGCACCTGGGTGGCTCAGATGGTTGAGTGTTGGACTTTGGCTCAGGTCACGATCTCACATTCGTGTTGAGCCCCATGACAGGCTCTGCGCTGACAGCGTGGAGCCTGCTTCAGATCCTCTGTCTCCCTCTCTCTGCTCCTCCCCAGCTTGCACACTCTCTCAAATAAACACTTTTAAAAAATGAATGGGGAACCCTTTTCCACTACTGCTGGGAATGCAAACTGGTGCAGCCACTCTAGAAAACAGTATGAAGCCTCTTCAAAAAGTTAAAAATAGAACTACCCTATGATCCAGCAGTTGTACTACTAGGTATTTACCCAAAGGATACAAAAATACAGATTCAAAGGGGTTCATGTACCCTGATGTTTATAGCAGCACTGTCAACAATAGCCAAACTATGGAAAGAAATCAAATGTCCATCAACTGATGAACAGATAAAGAAGGTGTGGTGTATACACACACACACACACACACACACACACACAGAAGAATATTACTCAGCCATCAAAAAGAATAAACTCTTGCCATTTGCAATGACATGGATGGAGCTAGAGTGTATTATGCTAAGCAAAATAAGTCAGTCAGAGAAAGACAAATACCATATGATTTCACTCATATGTGGAATTTAGGAAATAAAACAGATGAACATATGGGAGGGGGGAAAAGGGGAGGCAGGGAAACAACCCATAAGAGACTCTTAACGATAGAGAACAAACTGAGTGTTGACGGAGGGAGGTGGGCAGGGAATGGGCTAGCTGGGTGATGGGCACTTGTTATGATGAGCAGTGGGTGTAAGTGATGAATCACTGAATTCTACTCCTGAAACCAATATTGCACTGTATGTTAACTAACTAGAATTTAAATACAAATTTGAAAAGAAAAAAAAAAAGCACTATACTGGGGTCTAGAAGTAACAACACCTCAGTGACCAACCCAGTAGCACCCAGACCTTGGTTTCTAATACCCTTTACCAATACAAAGAACCAAGACTACTTAGAGAATGATTGATTCTTTAACTGGAGCCGGAAATACACAGGAGAAGCTTGGAGCCAAAAAGTAAGGAAGTACTCAAAAAAACATGATGATGGGGGCCGGGGTGCTTGGGTGGCTCAGTCAGCTAAGCATGCAACTCTTGATTTCAGCTCAGGTCATGATCTCATGGTTCATGAGATCAAGCCCCGTATCAGACTCTGTGCAGATAGCTTGGGATTCTCTCTCTCTTCCTTTCTTTCTGCCCTTCTCCTGTTTACACTCTTTTCTTTCTCTCTCTCAAAATGAGTAAACATTAAAAAAAAAAAAATTAAAAGGGGCCGACTAAAAGATCTCCCAATGGCCAAAGCTAGGATAATTCGCACAATAAAATAAATATGTTGAATTATAATCCAAAGTATAAAATAAATATCCACGAAGAGGTGGAAAATAACTCCCTACCCCTTAAGTGTGGGCTGCTCATAGGAAAAAAGAGTAACTTTGTATGGGAGAAAGCCAACTAACACTACCAAGTGATCAAGATTAACATCAAAAGTGATGTCATGTTGATAATATGCATGTATTCTTGGTATAGTATGATGAGAATGGTACTTTACCTCTGTAGTCTTCTCCAAAAACCATAACCTCAGTCTAATTATGAGAAAAACATCACACACATCCTGATTGACATTCTACAGGACAGCTAACCAATATTCTTCAAAATGGCCAAAGTCCTCACAAAGAAGGAAAGTCTGAGAAACTGTTACTGCTGAAGGAACATAAGGACACCTAACAACTCATTGCAGTGTGGTATCTTGATGGAAGCCTGGAACAGAAAGGAAGAGTATTAGGCAGGGGAGCCTGAGTGGCGCAGTCCATTAGGTGTCTGACTCTTGATTTGGGTTCAGGTCATGGTCTCATGGTTTGTGGGTTCAAGGCCAAGCAGTGCAGAGCCTGCTCGGGATTCTCTCTTCCTCTGTCTCTCTGCCCCACCTCTGCTCTCGCTTGCTCTCTCTCACAACAAATAAAGTTAGAAAAAAGGTGGAGGAAAAGGAAAGGAAAGGAAAGGAAAGGAAAAGAAAGGAAAGGAAAGGAAAGGAAAGGAAAGGAAAGGAAAGGAAAGGAAAGGAAAGGAAAGAGAGAGAGAGAAAGAAAGAAAGAAGGAAAGAAAGAAAGGCGGGCGCTTGGGTGGCTCAGTTGGTTTAGCATATGACTTTGGCTCAGGTCATGATCTCACAGTTTGTGAGTTCAAGTCCCACATCGGGCTCTGAAGCTCAGAGCCTGGAGCCTGCTTCGGATTCTGTGTCTCCCTCCCCTACTCATGCTCTGTCTCTCCTCAAAAATAGATAAACATTAATAATAATAATAAATAGAGTATTAGACAAAAACTCAGAAAATCTGAATAAAGTATGGAGTCCTTTCAGAAAGTCTAATACCCAAATAAGAGTATTCCATAAAAAGAAAAGAGAGAAAATTAAAGGGAGGATATTATCAATAATTCAACAAAATTTCCCAGAAATGAAGGGCGTGAATTCCCAAAATGAAAGTGGTCTGCAAAGACCTGGCACAGTGTATGAAAAGAGACACACACTTTAATTAATTAATAATAATAATAATAGTAATGTATCAATATTGATTCAATCTTTGTGACAAATGCACCATATACTGTAAGATCTTACCGTGAGAAGAAGCTGGGTGTGGGGGGGTATGGGAACTCCCTGTACTATCTTGACAACTTTTCTGTAAAACTAAAACTACTCTAAAGTGAAAAGTTCACTGAAAAGTTCTTAAAAATTAAAATAAAAATTTTAAACAGATAAATAAAAATGAATGAATGGGTGTTTGGCCCTTTGGAGACAGAGTGCTATATAAATAAACGTATAATTAGAGCCGTTTCTTGGGCAGCCGTTTCTTGGGCCACGATTAAAACCCACTTTATCATTCTGCGCCCAGGAGGCCCCAGCCGCGAGGGCCTGGAGCTCTCCCCAGGGTGGGGTGGTGCGCTCTGAAGCCTGCCAGCACTTTTCCTGGCTGTGATCAATCAGCACTTGCTGGCAGAGGAAGGGAGGGAGCCAGAGCTGCGGCTGCAGAGGCCAAAGGGCTTGTCCCAGGTGAGCCTGTGCTTCTGGGCAAATCAGCCCCCAGGAAATCGTGCCCACCAGCCTCAGCCTGCTCTGAGCCATCGGCCGGGGAGTTACTGCTCCCCGGTTCATCAGAACTGGCCTGTGTCCAACCCTCTCAGGACAGGCAGTGACCAGGGCAGAGGGCTGGACCCCATTTGGAAGGAGGAAGAGCCAAGTGGGCAGCAACACTTCAGAAGACCACCCCCCAATACCCATCACTACTACCCAGATCCCAAAGGTGCCCTGGGCAAAGGCCAGCTTGTTCTCAGGCTCAGCCGCATCCTGACCGCCAATTCCAGCTCCTGGATCATACGGAAATGTGGGACGCCTCCCTGGGATCAGCTCCTGTTCGGTCCCCAAAGCCTACCTCCATCATCTGGTACCTAATTCCATCCATCCATCCGGATGGGCTCTTGGTGATGGCCCCAGAACCAAGGAAAAGGGGAGAGACGGTGTTGAGACATTTCTAACTGTAATGGGATTGAGACAAGGTTCTCTGAGAGGGACAGCTCAGCTTCCTAATATGTAGGAAAAGGGTTGAAAAAGGTTTGATTCCTTTGTAAACACATTGAGCTGTTGCCTTCAGCCTGGAAGGCTGTACGAGGATTCTAGTAACTCTTCCAGAGAGTATTCAACCCTTCAGAAAATGCCTTCAGAGACAACTTTGGCCAAAATTGATCAGCTCTCTTGACTGCCCAAAGTATCCCCGATACAAGCATCCAAGTGACTTTCAGCGGCTTCCAAAACCCAAACCCAAGCTCAAAGGACCAAGACCTTGCCCCCCTGAAGCCACTCCCAAGGAACGGAGGCGCGGTCTGAGAAATGGCAGCACGACAAGAATGTTACCACCCCAGCTGTGGTGTTTGTCAGACACCTGCCTTTATGGCCAAAGCTCACGTGGGCTGCCCTCTCCCCTGGACTCCCAACAAACGCCCTGAACCGTTCCCCAGACAGCGGATGAGTGTGGAACACCCACACCCACACACCAGATCTGGCTTCGCTTCCCTGGGAGCGGGCCCATCTCTTCTCCCTCCCAGCGGAGCCCAGGCACTGGGACAGCCCAGGCTCCATTTGTCCCACTAATGAGTCTTAAGTGTTTGGCTTGGGCTCCTGCCAGTTCTCCTCCTACAGGGAAAAGAGAATGGGAGAGAACAGGACAAAGCTCACGCCAGCTCGGCTCTGCTGGGCCCTGGGGGGGCCGGCACGGGGGCTGTCCCGCACAGACCCACCCAGGTGTGCAGCCGGGCACCAACCTGAGGCCCCCTGCCTTTCTTTTCTGTCCATTTCAGGGGGCTTCTCAAAATGCAGATTCCTGGGCACAACCACTGGATTGGCAGCCTGGAAGTGGGCCCGGGAAGGGGCATTTTAATAAGCGCCCCAAGGAAATAGCAATGCATGGTGAAGGTTAAGAATCACTCCTGGGTGGCGGGGGGCGGGGGGGTCTATGATGGGAATTCCAGGCTGGTGTGTGAAACTGTATACCTGCATTTTTCTAAAGAGTCCACAGCTTTGGTCAGATTCTCAAATTAGATCAATAGCCCCCATACCCCCTAAAATAAAATAAAATAAAAAAATAAAATAAAATAAAATGCTAAGGAGCTCTAGAGAATGGGAGGATTTCTAAATGCAGGTGTAGCTCTGACCTCAGTGACTCAGTCCAGGCCCCATCCAGGCAAGCCTCTCCTCTCACCAAGCCACAGAGAAAGAGGCTGGCAAGTCCACGGAACCCAGGATGACAGAGAACTAGGCCGAGGGACAATAGGTGCCTGTGGCCAGGGGCCAGTGGACATTCCAGAATGCATGAGCTGGAAGGGCCCTTAGGGATCACAGAAGCCAAAGCCCTGGCAGGAAGGCTGAACTGTCACCAATGTCCAGTCCCCTCTGGCCCCACAGCGAAACTATATTTCCCAGTAACCCCTGCAGTTAGCAGAGGCCATGAGTGGAATTCTGGCCATTGGCTGGGTGGTCCTATGGGAAGGGTCTCCCACAAGACCCTCCCGGCTCTACTGTGTGCCTCAGGGGACTCCAAGGACCCTAGAGGCAGCTGAGCCACAACAGTGAAGAAGCCTGGGCTCCCAATGACTGCGAGGCAGAGCTCCCGACCCCCAGCCCACCTGGACTGCACTTCCCGACCTCCAGCCCACCTGGACTGCACTTCCCCACCCCTAGCCCACCCACCCCCAAAAGTGNGCCACGAATGGAAAGGAGCGCTTTGTGTGTTGAGTCACTGAGATTTGGGGGTTGCCTGAATCAGCAGTCAGGTCAGCCTACTGTGAGCAATCCGCCCTCCGCAGAGACACTGAGCCTACGAGTCAAGGGAAGTGAGCGTTTGGTATCACAGTGAGCTCCCCGGTGCAGGGCCGGGACCAGCACCCCCCAACTGCGGCCTTGGATGGGGGACACGGCACCAAACCACACACCACAACCTGGGCAGCACCAATTCCCAAAAAACTTTATTGTTTCAAGTGGCAAAATGTTATTGGTCTCTGTGGGACACCTGGCAGGACGGGGACCCGGGGTGGGGCTGGGGCAGGGCTCTGCCCATTACAAAAATCAAAGGCTTTTATAAAAAATGCTATAAATTGGTATCAAAAGAAAACCCGAGGGAGGCTGGGGAGGAAGCAGAGAGGGAGGCGTGAAGAGAGCGAGGGGGGGAGGGATCAAAACCTTCAACCACTAACGCCTGATCAGGAGGGAAGGGGGAGAGGCGGGAGGGGGAGTCGGGAAGGGGATACAAAGTGCATAAATGTGCCTCCCCAGACGCTCCTCAGAGGCGGAGGGGACAGAGGCTGCAGCCTGGGGCATGGTGGGGCTCCAGTCATCTCCTTGCCGGGGACCCCACAGGAATGGGCACTGCCTGAGACTGCCAGATGGGAAGGACCTGCAAGGGGCGGGGGCGGGGAGGGAAGAGATCAGAGCGGGAGGGGCGCAAATGGTGGGCAGAGGGGCCTCCTCAGCCTCGGCTTCCTCTCCCTGCATCCATCCTGGCTGTCCCAGCTATGAGGAGGGTCCCAGCTGGGGACTCTGAGCCCCCGGGGGTCCCAGACCAGAAGGGTCAGCCACTGGGGGCAGGGGGGTGGGGGAGAGGGGGACCATCCTTGGGCCCAGGGAGGAAGGCGGGAGGGACGCCCACCTCCCTGTCCATCCCAGGCCAGACAACACCCTGCTCTGTGGACAAAACCTAGGGGAAGCCAAGAGGCCCGCCAGGTCCTGGAGCTTGGCCCTACTGGCCCGCTGCCAGCCCCACAGAGAAAGTCCTAGAAGAAGGCACAGAGCCTCCTGAGACCTCCAGGGCGAGTCCTACTCACCCCCAAGTCCCAGACAGGCCCCGAGCCCAGGAACCTGCACTCACCTTGAGAACTTCTCAGACCTTCTTCTTCTTCAGCTTCAGGGCTTGTAACCAGTTGGGCGATGATCCTTCTGACCTAGACGGTACAGGGCAAAGGTTAGGAGGCATTCCTCAGGAAAGGTGAGCAAAGTGAGGAATGGCAGGGAGAGCAATCCTCCGGAAGAGGCAGGCTAAGGCCTCACCCGGGAGCCAGAACTTGAGGGCCAACTTAACAGAGTTAATTTCAGGCCTGTTGACCCCTCCTCGAGCCTCAGCTTTCCTCTTCCATAAAGCAGGGTTTCCCTTTTCAGGCCAACCCAGTGAGGCCGGCCGAGGTCACCTACCCTGAGGATTTCTCTGGCTTGGGAGGTAATGTAAGGGGCTTCCCCAGCCCTGGGACCTTGCAGGACTTGGAACGCTGCACTGCAGGCTCCTTCTGGCTGGGTTTGCTCTCCGCAGGCTCCCCCTCCTCAGCTGAGCGGTTCCGGGGGCGCAGCTTGGCCTGTGAGATGAGCCCAAATGCAGACACACATCAGAAGAGCAAGCGGCGGGGGTTCACAGAGGGCAAGGCCTCCTCCCAGGAAGGAGTATGCAGTCCCCAGAATCAGGCACAGACCCCTCTGCAGGACGTTTACCCAGACGGATGGGAAATCGCTTAAAGACAAGCTTCCAAGAGCAGAGCCATGCCTTGCACAGAGTAGGTCCTCAAGAAGATACTGCTACACTCAGTTCAGACTGACTGGGCTGGACAAAGCCAGGGGTGACTTCCTACCCCTTTGCCTTTGCTCATTCTGTTCCTTCTGCCTGGAACACCTCCCCCTCACCCCCCCCCCCCCCCCCCCCACCGCGCGATCATGACCTAAGCGAAAGTCGGACTCTTAACCGACTAAGCCACCCAGGCGCCCCTAGATTCTTCTTTTCAAGGCCCACAGACACACATACATATATTCCCCTACTTTAAAATACACACACACACACACACACACACACACAC
>NW_027536465.1:212275-231196 GCF_008692635.1 Crocuta crocuta
TATGTATGTCTCAAAGCTCACATCAAATACTTACGTGAGGCCTTCCCCAGTACACTCTCTCCCATCCCGCACCGTGTGGCTGTGTGAAATAACTCCTGTGTCTCCGAACGGGCCCAGCCCCTTAGCTAGACCTCCCCAGTGACACCTGAACCTCTCCCTTCACTAGAGCTAATCAAAGCCAAGGCTTGTGTCTCCCACACCCTGTGAAGTTTTGAGACACAAATGCCTTGTTCTTCGTCTCATCACCCTCAGCTCACAACACAGGAGCCAGCAGAGAGAGCAGGATGGCAGGAGGAATGGGAAGAAGGGGACAGGGGAGGGATGGATGGATGGATGGATGGACGGACAGATACACAGACAGAAGACGGGCTGGACGCAAGGTGGCTAGCTGGCCGGATGTGCTAGCTGAATGATCAGATGGTACCTTCAGGGCTGACGGACTCAGGCCAGGAAAGAGGTTGACCTTGAGCCCCTTGGTGCCCAAGGACATCCGTGTCCGGCGGTTCTGAGGCTCCTCCACCACCTCCTCATCTGAAGATGGCACCCGAGATGCTCGTGGCTCTGCAAGGGCCCGGAGCGGGGACTCAGCATAGACCCACAACACCCCTCCCTCGCACGGCCCCCAGACAACGGCACAGGCGCCACCAAATGACACGCAGGCCCACCTGTGGAGTCCTGGAACAGGCGTGCGTCCGAGTCCGCTGCCTCTGACAGGCCCAGGGTGCCCCCAGGCCGAATGGCCGGGGCCCGGTGCCCACGCTTGCGGCCCAGGTTGGCACGGCTCCGGTACATGGCGCTGTCAAGGACCTCGGTGTCCTGCTCGGGACAAAAGCAACACCACTGGCACCGCTGTCCCATGGCCCCGCCCCATCCCACAAGACACCTCACCAGCAGCTGGCCCCTCCAGCAGCCTGGAGCCCCCTGTTCACAGGACTCACCTGCTGCCCCCTTCCTGCCTCCCAGGCTGACAGTGCTCGGGGCTCTGCACAGCGCAGGGCAGCCCCGGGGCCGAGGCTCTGGCTGCATCACCCACATGCCCCCTAACAGCCCAAACTCTGCCCTGGGTTCGGCCGGCACTGACCTCAATGAAGGAGAAGTCTTGACTGGGGGATCGGGGGGGAGGACCTTGGGGGGGTCGCCGAGGGGGCCGCGTCGGGCCCTGCTCGGCCTGCCCGACCCCCGAAGGGCTCCAGGTGCCGTCCACCTCTTCTGTATGGCTGGCTTCACCATCGGGCTGTGGCCTCCAGGAGGGCAAAGGGTCCCCGCCAGGCTCCAGGGGCCCCCCTTGGTCAGCACCTGCTGTGGCTCCTTCCTCCTCCACCGGACCCCGGCGGCCCGAGGCTGCCGACTCCCGGCGGGCCACCAGCATCTCCTCCAGCAGGCCCTGGGAGCCAGAGGGCGGGGAGCGGGCCGGGCACCCACCAGGACTACAAAGGAGACAGATGGAGGCCAAGGTCACCCATGAGGCCACACCTCCGTCCCAAGCCCACTTCACAGTATCTGTGCCGCCTACCCCAACCCGTCTTTCTTCCTCCTCTCCATGCTTTCCCAGCCCCCTTCGAGCAAGACATGGTCAGAGCCTCGTTCAGCACAGCACAGAGGGGACGAGCTGGGCAGCCTGGCAGGTTCAAATCCCACATCCGCCACTTACTGAGGCTTTAGGTTTTTGTTTTTTATTTTTTAAAGTTTTATTTTTTGAGAGTCGGAGAGAGAGCATGCACAGGGGAGGGGCAGAGAGAGAGGGAGATACAGAATCTGAAGCAGGCTCCAGGCTCTGAGTTGTCAGCACAGAACCCGACGTGGGGCTCGAACCCACAAACACAACCCGCCCCACTGAGGCTTCAGATGAGTCCCTCCACCTACAAAAGTCTCGGGGGTCCTCTAATTGTACAGTCGCTGGGGCGTGAAGTGGGAACAAGGCACAAAGCGCAGTGCCTGGCACCCAGCGCCCCCCCTATGGAGGGCAGCTATCTTACTGCTGCCATGGCTACTGCTGATGCCGTCAACATGCCCTCCAAGGGGCGCCTGACGGGGCAGCCGCTCTCCTGGGTTGGAGCCAGGCACTGGCTGGTCTGGCCGTGCCACTCCTTCTTCCCTCAGCCCCCACTTCCTCCCTTCCTGTGCCCCAGGTCTCAGGGGACAGCCAGGGACTCCTAGAACACATCAGGCCTCCTAGGCCGCTGTGTGTGTGGACAAGCCATTCCCAGGCCCGGAAAGCTCTCCCACTGCCTCTCCGCTCAGTCTCCCTGCAGTTCGGTTCCTCTGCTAGAGCTGGCTCACTCCCCTCCCCCAGCCTCAGCCCCTCCCCAGCCCTGTGAGCCCCCCGGGCTCTCTCCCACCAGTGACCTACGCAAGGGCAAGACGGGCACAACTGTGCCCCCAGCACCTGGGCCCGGGCCCGGCTGGGAGGAGCAGGACAAAGCAAATGTTTGCCTAGTCGTTTTAGCCAATACAGCTTGTGCATCTTCCGCCTGCTGCTCCTTCAACACACAACAGCAACACACGGGCACAGCACACATGCTCACTAACTCACTAGGAGCTGGTGAGGGGGCCAGCTGCCACCCCCCCGAAATACGGACACACCCCACGCACAACGCCCCTCCCTCAAGGCACATCTAGGACCCAGCCCCCAGACGTACAGCAAAGCCACACCCCAACACACACACACACACACACACACACACACACACACACAGGACACCACTCACGCAGGGCAGGGTGGGGGCGGGTGTGGGAAAGCTGGCAAGGGCAGTGCCTGGAGAGTTCCCGAGGGGAGGGGAGTGGGGCAGGTGAGTCAGTAGTGGCCGGAAGGAGGGAGGGCAGGAGAGAACGTGTGTCAGTCTGTCCTTCCACAAGCTGCTGACAGATGGAAATTAAAGCGGTCTGGGGAGGAAGGGGGGAGGAGGCGGAGGAGGCAGCAGAACGGAGCAGCCCTGGATAGGGGCCAAAGCCAGCTCACCCTGCAGCTTTAAATCAGGAAGGCTGGAAGGGAGGGGGCCTGTGAAGGCACCCCACCCAGCACCCAGCACCCAGCCGGAGGAGGCCCCGCCCACAGCCTCTCCCGGGGGGTGAGGCCGAGACAAGGCTGAGGGCAGGCCTTGTGTGGAGGGGATGTGAAACAGTGGATGTGAGGACAGGAACATCCACATCCAGAGCACGACCTGGCTCGAAGCCCTGTGGGCAGAGGGCAGGGATGAGCTCCATAGGCGCTGGGAGTGGTCACGAGGAGGGGAGGGTGGGAAGAGCCCCGGGGAAGGCGGTGTGCATCATCCCTGCTGGCCCGTGTGAACCCCCATCTCAGGAGAAGCTTTCCTGCCTCTGAGCACCCAGAACACCTATAACCTTCGCTCCTCCCTGGCAGCGAAGCAGGAGAGAAGGGTCAGGAGCCAGTGCCAAGCGCTGCCACTGGCACAGACAAGGGCTTGTCCCCTACTGCGCCTGTGGTCGCTTGTCCACTCTGAGCCTCAACTTCCTCATCTGCAAAATGGGGGTGTTAAGAGTAGCTACCCAGGGGCGCCTCGGTAGCTCAGTCCGTTGAGCGTCTGACTTTGGCTCAGGTCATGATCTCACACTCTTGTCAGTTTGAGCCCCGCCTCGGGCTCTGGGCTGCCAGCTCAGAGCCTAGAGCCTGCTTCGGATTCTGTGTCTCCCTCTCTCTCTGCCCCTCCCCTGCTTGTGTTCTCTCTCTCTCTGTCTCTCAGAAATAAATAAACGTTAAAATTTTTTTAAAAAAGTAGCTACACGGGCGCCTGGGTGGCTCAGTCCATTAAGCAGCCGACTCTTGATCTTGGCCCAGGTCGTGATCTCTCAGTTCTCAAATTCGAACCCCAAGTCAGGCTCTGCCCTGATGACCCAGAGTCTATTAGGAATTCTCTCTCTCCCTCTCCCTCTCCCTGTGCCCCTACTCTCTTTTTCTTTCTCTCTCAAAATAAGTAAACTTTAAAAAATGTAGCTATCCTTCACTGGGTCTGCTGGCAATATGTTGGAAATGTGTACTCAATTTTGACAAAAATCATCATCCTCAACACAGGCTCCTGGCCTGAAGACTTAGCTCATTTTGCACCATCTACACCCCTCACCCCATCTGGACTCTGGTCTCCTGAGGGTCAGGACTCTATCCCACCCCACCCCCACCACTGCTCCAGGTACAAACCCAGGGGATACATGTGGGAGATGTGCACAAAACCGGCTTCCCAGGGGCGCCTGGGTGGCTCAGTCAGTAAAGCATCTGACTTCGGCTCAGGTCATGACCTCATGGTTCAAGGGGTCCAGCCCCGCATCGGGCTCTGTGCTGACAGCTCAGAGCCTAGAGCCTGCTTTGGATTCTGTGTCTGCCTCTCTCTCTGTCCCTCCCCCTCTGGCAGTCTGTCTCTTTGTCTCTCAAAAATAAATAAGACATTTAAAAATGTATTAAAAATAAATAAAAATTTTTATAAAAATTAGCTTCCCAGTATTCAAGGCTCTGAGACCCAAAATGAAGGAGGCTTAGGTCTGGAGCTAGAATGATGTGTCTAAATGGGCAGAGGCTGCCCCAGACCCGTGAGAGATAGGGGAAGTGCCCAGAGAGAGGACGACGGGGCTGGGGCCTGAGGGAACACGAGGGGGCCCAGAATCACCAGCTGTGAACCTCATGCATGTCATGCTGCCCCTAGACCTCAGTTTCCCCACCCATGAAATGAGGAGGCTGGCCTCAATCTCTGAGGATCCTCCCAGATTCTATGAAGATCCCAAAATGACTAAGAGGTCTCTGTACCACTGGGGGCCCGGGGAGAGACAGGAGATGACCAGGAGGCCACAGAGAGGAGGGACCAAAGAGAGCCACTCCCACCAGGAAAAGGTGGCCCTAGACACAGAGAAGGGGCCTGGGCTCTCCCCATGACCCCTCACCCCCATGCTGGTCTTGTCACAGCTGTGCTGGACAGCATTCCAGCCAACAACCACCTCCCATCAGGGGCACCATCCCCCCACCCCCCGCCTGCACAGAGATGATGACAAAAATGTCCCCAAGGGCCTCACTTTATGGACAGCTCAAATTTGCAATCCAAATTTGCAAACCAGATACAATTACAAGTAGCAAGCATTTTTTTTCCCCAGTGTTCACCCACGTGTCAGGCAGGTTCCTATCACTTTACATGCATCTGCAACTCTTAACCCTGAGAGCCCGTGGAGTAAAGTACTCCCAACGTACAGACAAGAAATGGGAGGCCCTGAGAAAGAGAAGGAATGTGCCCAAGGTCACAGGGGTGGTGGCAGAACCAGGACCTAAACCTGGCAGATGGAGGCAAACCCGGACTGCTCGGACGCATCCTGCAGGACATCCCAGGGGAGCCTCCAAAACCTCCTTCCAAGAGCAATTTTCCAGGGGGGAGACTTTCCCTAAGTCAGGTGCCCGGATCACTGGCTCCCTGGATATGAGTCACATAAGCCTGGGAAACCTTGCACTAGAAAAGAGCGAACAGGTTCCCTTACGGCTGTTTTCATGTGCTACCATGTGCCCGTACGCAAACGCTCGAGGTCTCCGACATGGCCACGGGGTGTACAGCTTTCCCCAAACTTTAGACACAGACAGAAAACCCGAGCATCTTAAAGGTGTGATAGAGACTGAAGCTCAGCCAGCTGAGCGCTAAGTGCTCCTTCCTCCTCTGTTCCTACCTTCCTCTTCCCTAGCCCAGACAAGCCCGCTTTCCCCTTGTCAAGAGCCACCCGATCGGAGGGGAAAGGCGGAGGGCTGTGGTCCTGCTCCTTGGTAATCTGAGAGTCTTGAATGTGACCACACCGGACAGCATTTACAATGCCAAAATCAGACGGAAACCCTGCTGTGTGACCAGAAACAGGTCCCACCAGTTGGAGATGAGAAAAATCCCTTTCCACATCTTAGGGCAGCTGTGAAGGTCAACGAAGTAAGATGTGCAGTTGAGCACCAAGCCCTGCAGAGTGGAGTCCGGGGAAGAGGAACTGGGAGCGACCACAGGGTGCTAGGAATGGTAAGGCTTCCCGAGGCTAACTTCGAAAGCAAGGCTCAGAGACATCCAGGGACTCCTCCTGGATCCCAGGAGCCTCCTCGCTCCCCGTCCTGTGCACCTACCCCTTCTGTGCAGCCTTCATCACCTCCCCACGAGCTGCCCACCTTCCTTTCTCTCTCTCTCCCTTCTCTGTAGCCGCAGTGCCTCTCCCAACCCGTCCACACCCCACGATTCCCTCTGGACCCTTCCCAGCCCCTCCTGGGCCCCTGCCACTACCATCAGTCCCTTTCACTTACAACACAGCCCCCACCCGACTGCCCAGCGAGAAGTTCCAGCTTCTTCAAAAAAGTAGAACTTCCTACTCAGTCAAGAGAATAAATAAAACCGAATCTCAATAAACAGAAATGTTAAGGAAATAGACGCGATGGCTTTTTAGCACCCTTTCTAGGGGTGAAATCACCTCCGCTGGTTTCAAGAACATAAAGATCCCTAAGACAGACTGTGGCTAGCTCGTCAACAACGACCAGTCTGTTCTTCTGGAAAGCTCCCTTTCAGTAACTCCATGCGTGGAGGCCAAGATCAGGGGGTCAGGAGCCAGGCCCCTACGACCTTGAGGTTCTTAAACCGTCTGCTCTTCTGGCCCTTAAGACACGGCAGGTAAGAAGGCACCTAATCTCTGCAAGAAACAAGAGCCACCATCCACTCCAGTCCTGCCCTGCAATGGCCCAGGCTGCGGGGACACACACAATCCTCCTTACAGTACCTGCGGCTTTGGGCCAAGAGACCTGGGGTATAGGTGCTGTGGAACAGCACAACAATGGAACCAAAACACAGACTACACACCCTGTCTTCCAGGACAGTCGTGATATAAAGTCACCGAGGAAGCCTAAAGCACGGGCAGCAAATGACCACCACCTCAGACATCACAGTCACCATCAAAAAAACAAAAAGAAAAAAAAAAAGGACTCACCTGTATGTGTGCCACACTTCAATTTTTTAAAAACTTTAAAATTCACAGTCCAAACCATCCCCGTTTTCCAAACCCTAAAAGTCCTCAGGGAAAGCGGGATCTTCCCTCCTCCAAAAAGGTTGCTGGGTCTCACACAGCTGCCACACCTTCCCTCCCACACACACATGGGGCTCCCTTACCTGGTTCCAAAGTCAGAGGCTTCTCCCGTCTCCATCCCGGGTTCTTCAGGGCCGCTCTCCGGCGAAAGTGGGGAGTGGTCTTCAGCCTGGGTCCCTGGCCCACTGGGCCCACCAGGTCCCAGCTCTCTGGGCTCCAGGCCCAGGGATGAGACACCATTGTCCCTCAGCCCTAGCTCTGGGCACTGGCTGACCTCTCCTACCCCGTGCTCCCTGGCTTCACTCAGGGCCCCCGAGAGCTCCGCATCCCGGAGTCCCAAGTCCTGGGTCCAGTCCATCCGGCCCACTCCACATCCCCGTGAGTCCCGAGAACCTCCAAACTCTAGGTCACATGGCGCCTCCAAATTCTTCAGGCCCAGACCACTGCCCCAGTCTACCTGGCCCGCCCCGAGCTCTCTGGGGCTGCAGCCTGCCCCCGGGGCCATGCTCCTCAGCCCAAGGTCTGGCATCCAGTCTGCCTGTCCCACCCCACGCTCCCTGGGTTTAAGGAACTCTCCAGCCTCCACACCTGACCAGTCGGTCTGCCCCACGCCGCTCTCTCTGGCCTGGCTGCGGGCCCCCACATCCCCGACACCAGCCAGATCCCTGTTCCTCAAGCCCACATCGGAGGTCCAGTCCTTCTCCCCGACCCCAACGCCCCTGGGCTCCTCAGACCCCCCAGCCTCCAAACGGCTGGCCAGGTCCACGTCTCTCAGGCCCAGCTCCTCTGACCAGCCCATGTGTCCCACGGCTTCCTGCCTGGCCCCGCTCGGGCCCCCAGAAGCCACACAGCTGGATACCTCCAAGTTCCTGAGGCCCAGCTGGTCGGTCCAGTCCATAGGCCCGGTCGGGGTCTGCTCTCGAGGTACAAAGGGGCCACTTGCCATCTGGCCAGATGGGCTCAGGCCACCACCACCTGCCCGATCATCACCGATGATGCCAAACTGATGGCCCCTCTCGGCAGCCTCTGCGCAGAAGTCACCTCGCCAATCTGGCTGCCCAGAGCTGAAGGCAGCCTCCGGCTGGGGCACGACTCCAAGGCTGAAGTCGCCCGCCCAGCCCCGTAGGCCCACCTCCCTGTCTTCGGGGCCAGCGTCCCCCGGGTTCTGGCCCCCTGGCTGCTGCCTCCCCTGCAGCCCTCCGGCGTCCTGGCCAGAAGGGCCGCCGTGCCAGCTGCTCTGGTCTCTCGGTCCCAGTGGCCCATCCTGGGGCTGGGGCGTTCTGGGGCCGAACAAGCCCCCCGATTCTCTCTCTTCAGGTGGGCTTGCAGCCCTGCTGGTCTGGCCCATACCGTCTCCGCCACTTGGAAGCTTCTTCTCAAATTCCTCGTCCTGCTGTTGGGCTTCCTCAGGGCTGAAGCCGGCGCTCAGGGCTCTACCTCCAAAGCCTCTGTCCTGGGGCCCAGGGGCCGAGCAGCTACCGCTGCCACTATAGTCCCTCGTCCAGGCGCTCTTCCCAAAATCCTGATCTGGCGACTCCACGCCCCGGCTACCATAGGTGCTGAGTGAAGACTCTCTCTTCCCAAACTCCTGGTCCTGCCCGTCTGCCAGGTGGTCCTTCTCCCCAAATTTCTGGCTCTGCTCGTCTGCATCCCGGCTGGCATAAGCACCCAGTGAGTCTCTCTTCCCAAACTCCCAGTCCTGAAGGCAGCTTACGTCCCGACTGCTGTAAGTACCCAGCGAATCTCTCTTCCCAAACTCCTGGTCTTGGAGCTCCGCATCCCGGCTGGAGTAGGTGCCCTGGGAATCCCTCTTCCTGAACTCCCAGTCCTGAACATCTGCCTCCTGGCTTTGCGGAGGGCCAGGCTGGGCTGGCTTTCCAATCCCCCAGTCCTGGGGCACTCCACTCCCGTCCTGGCCGGCAGCCCTGACCTCCTCCTGGCCGATGCCACACCCGCTGGCCCACTCCCGGGAGCTCCCTTCCCCAGCTGCTTGCCCGCGCTTGCTGGTCCAGTCCCCCTCGCCAAGGCCTGCGTCCCCTCTAGGGCTTGCACCACCAAGGCCATAGTCCTGAGAAGCGTCCTGAGACCAGCTGCAAGGACGAAAACTGCTGGGACAGGGGTCCGCTCTAATCCCAAATTCACTCTGCAGATCTTTCTGGGCCCAGCCAAGGAGTCCCTAGGAATCAGGAAAAGAGAGAGACACAAAGAAACAATGCTTAGAGTCAATCAGGGTGGGAGCCCAGAATGAGAACCAGCACTACCTCCTCCGGTCCTGAGAGAGCCACTTTAGCAACAGCAACACTGGGTTTAGATCCCAGCTGTGCAACCTTGAGCCAATCACTTAACCATTCTGGGTCTCTGGGGCCCTCACCCTTACATGGGAAGAATTCCTACTGCCTGGGGTGGTTTGGGAGAATGAAGCAAGATCATTTCAAGCCAAAGCTCAGCACGGGCGGCTGGCATGCAAGGGGCACTCAGCATGGACACTCAGATCAATGATCCCAGGGTCATGTTTACAGGCCCTTGGGTAACACTTGGCTCAGTGCCAAGAGGAAGGCTGCCCGGCACAGGGGTCTTTACAGGGATGTGGAGGGAGTACAGTTTCCATGAAGGGTGGTCAAGACTCAAAGCTCCTAAGCCCCTCCACTGCCTCCTTTCCAAGTGGAGAGCCCTGGCCCTACTCACCCCAGTAAGTTCCCAGCCCCTTCTTCCCTAAGGAAAGCACCCTTCTGCCTGGCCCCTCCCAGGAAGACCTCATAGCCCTTGCCTGGTCCCTGGAGGAGACGGGAGGGACAGGCGGCGCTGGCACAGAAGAAAGAGCCAGCCCACGGCCCCTTGCACCGCCCCCCACCACCCCGTACTCCCTGACTCACTCCTTCAGGCAGGTCAGCCCTGGGCTCTGGGGGGTTGCGGAGCCGGCCAGCCTCATCCCGTAGCGCTGCGTTGGCTAACAGCCTCTCCAAGACAGACACGCTGGGTTCCTGGTCCCCGAGCCGGGCCATGGCCCCTGCCCCCCAAGCCCGCCCCAGGCTGCTGGGTGCGGCCGATCTGAGTGCAGGCACCGGGCTGGGCCGCTCCCCTCGCCCGGACCTGTCCAACGACTCTGGCTCCCGCTCGCCCTGGCCCCGCTCCCTCCACGGCAGCTGCAGCTCGGGCAGCCCCGCCCAGGAGCCAGTTGAGTCACCCAGCGCCCGGGACAGACACACCTACCTACCGGGAGCCAGCTTGCTCTTAACTCCTTCCTGCTCCTCCTCCTCCTCCTCCACTCCTCCACCCCTACCTCCAGAGGCCCCCTGGCTCCTCCTTTCCTTCTAGCCTCACCCCTACCAGCTCAGGCTGGCCTCTAAAAATACATTCAAAAGCCACCTGGACCCCAGCCCTTAAATTCAGAGGCAGCCTGGTAGGAGAAAGGGCGCTGGCCAGGGGACTAGCGCTCTGATCAGGGCCCGGCCACCAACTTGCTGGGTAACCTTGCACAAGGTTCTGCCTTCTCTGGGCCCCGGGCTTCCTATCTACAAGGCAAGTCTTGAGCTCAAGGGTAACATCGGTCATAAAGCCAACACCTAGTAAACACACTTGGCGAGGCCAGGTGCTATTCTTAGTCCTTTACAGGTATTACAACTTACTGAATCTTTGCCATCACACTGGGAGAGAGAGTTCATCGTTGTTACCCCATTTTACAGACATGGAAACCGAGGCACAGAAAAGTAACTTGTTCAAGGTCACATCTGGGCCAACAGCAGAGAACCCAGGAGGTTTGGATCCAGAGCCCAAGCTCTGCACTACGTTGCCTTCCAGAATACCATCCAAAGAGGCACTCTGAACGCTCAGTGTAGGGCAAGCATTGCACTGAGCACTTTCCACATCTCCTCTTGCCTGTACTACCGCCCTAGGAGGCACATATTCTTATGCTGAAAGGTTTCTGAAGTTCAGAGGTCAGCAAGATGACTCAGCTGGCAGCAGCTGGACTTGGATATGAACTGACCCTAAAGCTGAGGACCCAATCCCATACTCTCCTCTGTGTCAGCTCTGCCAGAACGCCCAGCCTCGATGAGCACGCCCGCAGGTGCCCCGCTCACGGCCGCATTCCAAGCCCTGGACACCGAGCCCTGGCTTCCATCCCCCGAGGCCCCCAGCCTTCCCTGCCCCTGTCCTCACCTCAGAGCAGGCACTTGGGGTCTGTGTGTCCTTCAGCTCAGGGCCGCCTCCCCGCCTCGCACTGCCAGCACCAGGTGGTGGCGAGGCCAGGAGGTCGTCCAGCCAGCGGGAGCTGCTCTCAGGGCCTGCGGGCTCGGGGGATGCACGACAGGGATCTTGAGCTTCTGTCCTGGGTTGGGTGGCCTCGGCCTGCACCAGGGTGACGGCCTCCTCCTCAGCAGGCAATGCCTGCCGGGGGTCCGGGGTGTCAGCGAAGAGGACACAGGGCTGGTCGGGGGGTGCTGGCTGCTGCTGACCCAGGACAGGCTCCAGAATGGGCAGAGCAGCCTCCCCGGTGGCCAGAGGGGGCAGGGACTCCTGTCCAGCCACAGGCGCCTGCTCCTCATATCTCTCCTCTGCCTGCAGCAAGGCCACTCCAGCTGGGCCCCCCGGTGTTGACAAGGGCTTGAGGGGAACAACTGGGGACTGGGGCTGGCTCTCCCCCTCCCCCTTCTGGGCTGGGGAGATGGCCGGATCATCCACCGGCACCCAGGAACCAGGAACCCCCGGCCCCTCTGGAGTGGGCTGGGCCCCTCGCCCCTGCGGGGACGCTCCTTTCTCTTTGCTGGACGCAGCCCAGTCACCAGCCTCGGCGGCCTCGGCGGCCTCGGTGGCTTCAGTGATGGGGGAGGGAGGCGGGGAGTCCAGCCGCCACACCCCCAGACTCGAAGGCCGTGTGGGAAAGGTCCACTCAAAGGACTGTGACAAGCTCCAGTTGGACTCCGTCCCACTCCCAAAGGGACGATCCAAGGCAGACTGGCTCCCTTGGGTTTGGGGCAGGGCAGCCAGCGAGCCCCCCAGTTTCTCCTGGTCTTGGCCAGGCGGCCGGAGCACCCCCTCAGAAAATCGGCGCTGAGCCAGGCTGACGGGACGGAGATCTACATCACCCTTGGCCACCACGTCCCCAGATGGAAACGTCCGAGGAAGATCTGAAAACTCACCCACCTCAGGCAGGGGCTGGGCAGAGGTAGCGGGGGGCTGCTCCAGGCTGGGGGGCCCTGACACCTTCTCAAGGGCCGGGCTGCTGGGCGCAGGGGCCTCTGGGGCTGCCACAGCAGGGAGCCCTACTACGCTCGGGGAGCAGCCAGAGCTCTGACTCTCATCAGGCAGGACTACAGTTGGGGCTGCTGGGGTCACAGTGGGGCAGGGAGAGGGCCCAGAAACTGCAGGACTCTGGGCTTCTGGAAGCTGAGAGTGGTGGGCAGAGCTCTCAGCAAGTGAGGGACATTGGGGAGACCCCTCAGTGGGTGATGGAAGTAGGGGAGTCCCCTTAGCTGGTGAGGAAAGTCGGGGAGACCCCTCAGCGGGTGAGGGAAGGCGGGGAGACCCCTCAGCGGGTGAGGGAAGGCGGGGAGACCCCTCAGCAGGTGAAGGACATTGAGGAGACCCAGGGGCTGGGCCTGAGACTTCAGTTGGGAGGCTTGAGCTGGTGAAGCCTCCATTCTCCGAGGTGGAGCCTGGACTCATGGGGCCCCAGGGCTTGGAGACCTGCGAGAGAAAGGTCAAGAGCCATTACTCCCTTCCCACATAGACCCCAGGTCAGCCGTCCTCACACTCAACTCCACAGACCAGAGGAGGAGACAGGAACTCAGAATAAAGGCCTCTCGGGGCAGCTAAGAGAAGCCCCGAGAATTACGTGGGGGCATCTTACACTTTTTAGGGTTCACAGACCCCACGCCAGGCCCTGTCCCCAGGAAATGCACCTAGCCTCACTCATGCCACCTCAAGTGGTTCAGATCCTCCCTCCCACGCACCTGCCCAGAGCTCCCTCAAGGCTGTAAGAGTCAATGGTGCAGGTATCAAGAGCCCAGCTTGACAAACGGAGAAGGAAAATGAGGAATCTGTCCCCTGGGCGGGCGGGGTGCTGCCTCAGAGCAGGTCGCTAAGCCCAGTGTGGAGCCAGGCCACCCACGGGAGTGGCCAGGGGAGGTGTGGCGCTCCCCACCCCGGTCTGTGCATCCACACGTCCCAGCACTGTCCTGGCATTACCCGAGGAAGCAGGCAGGTGCTGCCTCCTGATCCAGGCAAAAGGCACCCAGGGACATGGCTTGGAGTCATCGGCACTGCCTCCTATAAACTGTATGCCCCCCACATGGTGGTCACTTGGTATCTCCGAGCCTCTGCTTTCCCATCTGTACATGGGGCTAAGGGCAACAACATCCATCTCAAAGTTAGGTGAGGATTAAATCAGATCTGTGCAGAGACAGGACCTCTCGGGAGAGGACTTACAAAAAAAATAGATACTGTGGGATAGGGGTCCGGGGGAGGAGGAAGGGGCAGAGGGGGTACCACGTGCCTGGCATCCTGGCATTCCACTGCAACACTTGGCCTGTCCCCAGACAATGAAGGAAGCCGTGGTCCTTTTGACCTTTGCCCTCCCCACGGGTCACACTTCCCCTGCCACGCTCCCCAACGGGGCAGTTTCTCCTGCATCATTGCCCACTCGGTCTGGAAGAAAGAAGGTCCTGCTTGCTTCTCAAGGCCCCTTCCTTTGCCTCCATCCTCCCTACAAAACTGCAGCGTTCAGGGGCGCCTGGGTGGCTTAGTCGGTTGGGCGTCCGACTTTCGCTTAGGTCATGATCTCGCGGTTCGTGGGTTCGAGCCCCGCGTCGGGCTATGTGCTGACTGCCAGCTCAGAGCCTGGAGCCTGTTTCAGTCTGTGACTCCCTCTCTCTCTGACCCTCCCCTGCTCACGCTGTCTCTCTCTCTCCTAGAAATAAAAAAACAAACAAGCAAAAAAAAACCTGCAGCGTTCAACCGCACGCCCTAAACTACACCACCCGCAACCCTTCCTGTCCAAGCTCCTACAGAGGCCCCCGCATCCTGGTTCTCCATTCCTGGACCTCTTCCTGCACGATCACTTTGTGAGCTACCCCTCCCGGGTCATACTCTGTGACATACTCCAGCTGGACTCCATCCCGCTCCTCATCCTCACCGGTAACTGCAGCCCCTCTAGAATTACTCCAAGTGCCCGCTCCCCACTCCTACCTCCTATGCATCCTGCTACCTCTTTCCACTCGCTGATCCTTCAACGCCTCCGCCCCTGGGAAGCAGCGTCCACTAACCCCGCCTCCTTCTCCCGGTCCCTGTTCCCCTCCTGCCCTCACTTCTTGGTGGCATTCAAGTTGCTTCTTCCCACAATTCCCCCACCAACCTCCACACAAAGCTTGCACCCAGCTCTCCACCTCCCCGCAGCCGTGTCTCAGGCTGGACGTGGCTGCAGGACAGGAAACCACCTGAGCAGCTCTCAAACCTCCAGGACCTCAAGCGGGCCTCGAGCACCCGGCTGTCCCCCAACACTCCCCCTCACGTGCCTACATTCCCAGGCGATGCTTCTGCGTCTGCTGTTCTCAAACCCCAACACCACCTGCCGCCCCCGCAACCCCCATCAGCCACCAGCCCGCCCACCCCACCGCCTGCGTGTGAGTCCAAGTACCGTGCTCCCCTCCTATGCTTGTGAGCAGTCCTCACTCAGAGCTGGCTCTCTCCTGCACCATTGATTTTTCCTTCTCTACGGGCTCATTTCCATCAAATGCACAAACTGCTCTTGTGTCATCTGTCTTTAAAAAAACAAAAAAAAAACACACCTCTTGACCTCACGTCTCTCTAAAGCTTACCACCCAGTTTCTGGAATGCATTGCCTACGCTCACTATCTGTCCATGGAGTTCTCGTCCCGTTCTCTCCTGAAGCCCCTCCAGACAGGCTTCTCCCTTCACCCGGCCAGCTAATGCTACTGTCGAGCTCACCAATGACCTCCCTGTAGCTGAAACCCATTCCCAGGGCTCACCCGCCTTGACCTGGCAGCAGCATCTGACAGTGGGTCATGACCTCCTCCAGCCCCAAAGCTGGCTGCTAGCTCTGGGTGGCCTCTGGCCCTCCAGCCTCGCCGATCTCCTCCCGATCTCCCCTGCTACACATGGGGCCTGGGCCCCCTGCCCTCCTGTACCTCTCGGCTCCTCTGGTGACCTTAACCCCCCTGGTGACCTGCCCATCTTAACGGCCACGTTGTACACTGACAACTATCCAGCTGCTCCCTCAATATTTCCACTGGGGGGGGGTCTACGAGGCATCTCACACTCAGCAAATCTAGAAGCAAACTCACACCCCCTAATCCTGCTTCGCCCTTCCACGTGCCCATCTCAGTGACGGTAACCTCACCCTTCTACTGCACGGGCCAAAAGCCCAGCTGTCCTCTGTGATTCTGCACTGGCTTGCTCTCCTATCCATCTACCTGCACACCCTGCCTACCTCACCTTTACACCCCTTCCAGAGCCGACCTCCAGGGTCCAGCCACCATTGTCTCCCACCCGGATGATGCCCCAGCTGGCCTCTGCTGCCCTTCTTGGCTCCCTGTAACCAAGCCGACTCCTCACAACCAAGCCAGCGCCAGGTCACTGCTCTCCTCCAAACCCCTCAATGGCTTCCTCCCCTCACTCAAGGCCAAGTCCTTCCAGTGCCCTGTGAGGTTCCACACAATCCAACCCGGCAACCATGGGACCGCACTAGCCTGCAACCCCCTCTCTCTCACTGTGATCCAGGCTTCCTGGCCAGGAAGATACTAAGTCTCTTGCCCTTACTTCCCTCTGCCCAGAATGTAGTTCCCCCAAACACCCCTGCAACTCACTCCCTCACCTTCGCAGCAAGGCCTCTGCCCTCACCTTCAGCCCAGAGCGCCCTTCCTCGACAGGACTCCCGCGCTTGTCCCACACCCTGCAGTCTGCGCCTGTGTGGGTGCCGCCTCCCTGCACTCGGTGAGCTCCCTGAGCGCAGGACGCTGTGCCCTTTGCCATCTGCGGTGTCCCCAGCACCCGACTCACAGTAAGGGCTCAGTAAGTATTTGTTGGATGGACAGGGGAATGTGGTCAGGTCTTCATCGGGGGGAGACGGGAGAGCCTTTGGCTAGAAGGACTCTATGAGCAAGAAGGGGCATCAGGAAAGCGGGCTGACCATCCCCCTGAGCACACAGTGGGGAGTCGTGGGGAGGAAATAGGATACACCCTCTTCTGACCCCCTTGTCCTCCAGGCTGCCTCCCAGCCCTCCCCTCCCCTCAGGGGTGTGGCTGTGCTCTTCCTGGCCCCTCCTGCTGGCCCCTCCTGAGACCATCCCCTGTCCAGAGGGTCCCGCTGTCCTCATCTGAACCCCGAGAAGGCAGCCCAACCAGGGAGAACACTGGAATCGGGCACCTCAGCTCCTGCTCCAGCCCCTGGGTGCCAAACCTTTGTGAGCCCTGGCATCCTCACACCTCGCATGGGTCCAGGAGGGCCCAGGAGCCA
The DNA here is from genome assembly GCF_008692635.1 of Crocuta crocuta. Classification (NCBI taxonomy): domain Eukaryota; kingdom Metazoa; phylum Chordata; class Mammalia; order Carnivora; family Hyaenidae; genus Crocuta; species Crocuta crocuta. The sequence goes on from NW_027536465.1 coordinate 228,777, forward strand.
GAGTTCTCATGAGGACTAAGTCAGTCACCGTTCCTGGGACATGCCCAACACACCGCAGGTACCTGATCAGGGGTGCTTGTTATAAATATTACAATTACTGCCTGTAACGAGTAGTTTCGCAGCCTGAACCGCCCTTAACCACCTCGGGGACTGAAAACAATGGCCTGAGAGTCCAGAAATGAGAGTCTTGGGGTCAGACCTGGGGCAAGCCACCCCCTCCTCAGGCCTCAGTTGCCCCATTCAAACTACAAGGAGATGGTGACACAAACAATCTCAGATAACCCCTCCAGCTCTAAAACACTAGGATGCTGATTCATAACAGGAGACTAACTCACATCGGCAGGTGGGTCCGAGCTGGCTGGCTGAGCCAGGTCCCCGTTGAAGGCCAGGTCCAAAGAGGCGTTCCTGTGAGGGAGCAAGACAGGAAGTAGAGGCACAGAATGGAGCGGGGAAAGCGGATGGAGTCTGCCTAAGTGACTTCAGTAGCCCCCAAAGTCAACCCCCCCACAGGCATCTACTACCGAGCCCCACCTAGAATCACTTGGGACAGAGAACAGTGCAGTTTCCGTAGAGAAAGAGCCCCATGAGACAGTGCCCGTTCCCTACCTGCACATCGAGGGTTAAATGCCCCCCACTCCCGGAGGAGAGGCCCACTGCATGCCCAGACCCCTCAGTGGTTTCCCAAAAGCTAACTCCTCCTTCCCCTAGCCCATAAGGGGTTAATGTTCTCCTCCGGCCAGGGAGAGCGCAGCTGGTCCCGGCTGCCCTGCCAATACTTCTTGAAGGATTGCAGGGGGAGCGTGAGGGGGAAGAGTGATTTTCCAAAGTTGAAGTTGTTCCTCCTAAGTTCTGCATAGAGCAAGGAAGGGGAGGAAGCCTGAGAGCAGACGGGCCTGGGCAGGGTGTGACGTCCTAGAGGCCTGGGACAAAGAAGGTTGGACTAGGGCCCCTGCCCTCCAGGTACGTTGAGGTGAGAGCAGGGTAAGGCTCTCGGGCAGAGTAGGGCAGGGGCCTTCAGCTTGGGGCTCAGCCCACTCTGCAGGAGCCCTGCCCTTCACAGCAGCAGGAGGGGGCAGGGAGCTTGTGCCCACCACTCCCAGGGGCATCTCCTGGCCAGCCTTCCTTGACACTGGCACTAACCCCAGAGAAGTATTGCATGGGCCACAGTCTCCAACTTGGCCGTGACCTCTGCACACACATTGGCCAGACTGGCATCAAGGCATGCTCGGCCTTAGCTGTTCTACCAGACTCCTCCTCATGGGCCGTCTGCACCCTGCCATCCTATCCATATTGCCCCCCCGACCCCCCCCCACAACCACACACACACACACCAGCACCTGCATGCTGCCCACCCTCGACAGGAGCTAGCACTAGAGAACACGCTTTGGAGTCAAAGAGACCTGAATTCAAATTCTAGCTCTGTCTCTTACTTGCTGAGGAACCACGGGAAGTCATTTAGGACCTCAGTTTCTGCATCTCTGCAACGGATCTAATATTCTCTTCCCTAAACTGCATCGCTGTCAATTACATGCAGCAAACTCAACTCTTGGGCTAAAAAGACCTAAAAATAAACTTCCACACAGCACGTTTGAATTTTAGCATCGATACACGTCAGCTCTGTAAAAGAACATAGGAGCGCTGACTCCATCTACCAGAGAGCTCTGTGACTTAGACCAAGGTCTGCCTTCGCTCATAGCACACGAACCCCAATCGAACCTAACCATGACAGTCACAGTCCCAATAAAGCCACCCCCTTGTCCTCAGCCCCAGATAAGGCCACCCCTTTGTCGTCCGGGCTGCCTCAGGCCCCTCACCTCTCCTCAGGGGTCTTGCTACGCATTTCCTGGCGGCTGCTGGGAGGCTTGGCTGGCCCCTCCTGGGACCATCCCCTGGACAGGGTCCCACTGTCCTCATCCCTGGGCCCGGTGGCCACGCCATATGTCCTGGGGCCGTATCTTGAGCTGCCGTCGTGGTTAAAGGTGAGGCGGGAGCCCCAGAGGCGATCGGGACTGGCGGGGACTTCCTTCCGAGGCTGCTCCATCTTGGCCAGGATCTCCTCCACCGTGGCGGCTGCAAAGCGCTCGGAGGCTGGACGGAAGGGGGCAGGGGCCTTCCGCACGCCTCCAGGGGCAGCACATCGAGCTGGGGGTGTCAAAGGGGGCATCTCTTCTTTCCCGGCCTCCTCTTTCCCAGTCTCTCGAGTGGCTTCTCCTCCAGTGGAGGCCTCAGGAGTAGGCCTGGGTGCAAAGGGAAGGGGACGCTTGCTGCCACCGTAGGGCTGGGGTCCTGCAAGCATGTTCATCTTCCGGGCAGAAGGCAACTCAGCCAGGGGACCCCGGGGGGGCCGGGGCCCAACAGGCACCAGCAGGCTGGGCTTGGCAGGCAGGGCTGGCTTGGCAGGCAGGGCCCGAGGTTTGGGC
>NW_027536465.1:231245-232416 GCF_008692635.1 Crocuta crocuta
GTCTGTCAGAAGAACCAGGAAGTGGAACTTCATCTCCCACCCTACACAAATTCAGAAAGTTCACATCATTCTAGGTACAAGACAAATGTCGCCTCTTCTATGAAGCCCTCCTTGATTTTCCATACACATCTCAGAAGCATCTTCTCCCATCTCCAAATTTCAAAAACATTATTCAATCTCCGTTACGAGCTAAAGCTACTTAGGGGCAGACTGATATGTAATTTCTCCTTGTTATCTCACTTTGCACCCTAGCACGTGTTATCAAACAAACAAAGTAATGAATGAACAAAAGAGCCAGTAAATGGATGCCTGCCTGCCCACATCAAGCATGGTCAAGCCACCATGTCCGCAGTCCAGTCCTTTCCTCTTACATGACACTGTATTGCTCCACCACCCATAGTAAACATAGCTCAGCTTCCCCACTGTGGCTCCCTACTCCCCCGGAAAGGGTGCATTGCCCAGGCCACCTTCCCACTGTCATCCGGTGTGTGATCAGGAATGCAAACTTACTATTGACCTAAGCCAAACAGAAGTAAATCTGCTACAGGAAAAAAACAAGACCAGAAACCTACCTTCTACATAAGGCATTCCACTGCCAAATAAAAGATTGGGAATTACTCATGGCCACGGCCCTTCTAATAGAATCCTGTATCACCCACTCATTGGGCTCAGCCCAAGAAAGGAGTGTAGACACAGAGCCAGGAGGCCCGGGTTCAAACCCCCCTAGGTGCACGCCATTTCTCCTCTAGGCCTCAGTTTCCTCCTCTGCAGAACGCATGGTTTAATCCGCATCACCCCTCAGAGGTCAGTGTGCTCTTATCTGCCAGGGACCTGGGTCCTCAGACAGTTCTGAACGGGCGCACAGGAACAGACAACCTTCCAAACTCATCCAGCACATCCTCAGTGTGCCTCCCACTCTCACTCCCACACCCCTGCCCAGACAGAGCAGGGGTTCAGCTGCTGCGCCCCCACCCCCCTCCAGGCCACCTCGCTCCACCCAGGCACCCATAGGTACCTGGCTCTGAGCCAGCAGACACCAGCTCCTCCTCCATCTCCCGGGGTGGTGGGGAAGCCATGGCTGTGCCTTCCCTGAGAGCTGACACTTTCATCACATGCGGCAGAACCTGCAGGAGAATTGGGGAGCAGAGGAGAGTGAGTGGGGGGGGGGGGG
>NW_027536465.1:232425-256615 GCF_008692635.1 Crocuta crocuta
GGGGGGGGGGGGGCGGCCGGAGACCCAGGAAAAGAGAGCAAGAAACTGAGAAGGCAAAGGGGCTGGGCGCTGGCAGCAGGCTTGGCAGAGGGAAGTCTCCTACTAGAAGAGGCAGAGTGTGGGACCGGAAGCGGGAACTTCAGAGGGGGGTGGGGGGGGGGCCAAGGGAGGTCCCCAGCAGCTGTATCCTCCACTCTTCCCAGACCACTCTCTAAACTCCAGGCTCCTAACCCTAAAGTCCCGGAGCTTCAGGGAACCGCCCACTGCTCCCTCTGGCAAGCTCTCCAAGACACCCCACTTACGGTTCCCAAGGCACCCCTTGGGTCCGGCGCCCTCCCTGAGGTATCTACTCAGGGGCAGAGCGAGAGGGCCGCGGAAGTCTGAGGTCTCTCCGTGAATCACCTCATGGGAGACGGGAAAAACCCGCTCCTCCCCAACCTGGGGCTCCGCCCCAGCGCCTGCCTCCCCCTTCCCGCTCACCCTCCTCCCCCCCTGCAGCTGGGAGTGGTTCCCTCTCCCCCCTCTTTCCCCTCCTTCTTCCACATCCCTGCCCCACGGCCGCCCGCCTCCCTCCGAGCTGTCTCATCCAAACACGGAAAAATAAGGAATAAAAAGTAAACATCTGGAATACATTTTTTTTTCTTTAATTTCTCAATCGCTTTGGCTTCAGCTTGGAATTTGATGAGGTAAAGCCAGGGCCTAGTCCTGTTGCCATAGCAATGGCCTCCCACTGGATTTCCAGAGCCTCGCCAAGAGGAAGGAGGAGCCGGCCCAGGCCTGGGCTGGGAGAATGGGACAGGACTTGAGCACATCCGGGGGTGGGGTGGCTTGGGGGAAAAACTCCCTAGGGTTCCCCCTCTGGGCAGTCAGGGTGGGATAACCACAGCAGATGAAAAGGAGAGATTGAGCATCCCTCCCCAGCCCAGGGTTGGCCTGAGGGGGACAGAGGGGGACAGAAGAATTTTTAAACCAAGTGACAGGGCTCTATGGCAGAGACCAAATGATGCCCCTCCTCTAAGCCTGTAGCGGGAGCTTTGGGGTCTGATAAAACCAGGAGCGGGGTGGCTCTACCACTCTCCAGCCGTGTGACCTTAGGTACACTGCTCACTTCCTTAAGCCTGTTTCCCTTTGTAAAAACCAGACTTATTGGGACAGGTGGGAAGCCTGTGAGATGGTACATGCAAACTTAGCACAATGCCTAACCGGCAAAAAGCATCCAATAAAAACTGGCCACTATTATTAGTACGAGTCCATTGGCTATTACCAATGAGCTAAGATCCTTGGTAACTACCTCCTCCTCTCCCCAGGCCACAAGCTGCCAGCATTCCAGACCATTCCTTCACTCCCAAGGGCCCCAGTCTTGCCACCTGCTCCTCAGAAACTCCACCACCTCCTCAGTTCCCGTTCTGATTCCTGGAGCACCATCCCACCCACAAGACACCCCCCGCCCAGGCTCCAAAGCCTTGCCCCTCTCCTTCCAAAGGAAGGAGAAGGTTTCCTATCACCCGGTGTGCACCCAGCCCTGAAGACGACCCAAGGCTCTCCCACCTGCAAGGGGCATCGCCTTCCTCAGCACCCACTCCAGCTGGCCTGGGAAGGCAGCGCCAGATCCTAAGGGATTTCTGGGGCCCAGCCTTTGCACAACTCACCCACCCCTCACATTTGCCCCTGCCCCAGCTTGTTTCTAAGATAGGAGAGAACACGAAAAGCCTAAGAGAAACCCAGGACCGACCATCCTTGGTCAGCCAACTACAAGGGAGAGCTGCACACGGTTGGGGGGAGGGGCGGGGGGGTGGATGAGAACAGTGCGGAGCCAGCCCCAGTGCGCATGGGGGAGGGGCACACAGCAAGGGAAAAAATTTTGAAAAACACAAGATTGTTTCCTTGTCCTTGAACACTATTACAAGGGACATGGTGTCGGTGGTTAGAAATCGGGGCAAACTGGCCAAGAAACGTAAAACCCTTTTACCTGGGGGCCTGATGGGCACCCCTACAGCGTGCAGGGCTGCACCAATGAAGTGGGGCCCTGGGCTTCCCCAAATGCGAGGGCCACAAAAACTCAAGAGGCCCCAGCCAGGAAACCCAGGTGACCAAGGCCATAGCCAAAAGCTGAAGAATCACAGCGGCACTGAGCACTCCCGACCCCAGCAGTCGGGGGGAGACTAGCTGACCCCCGGGAGTAAAGGCCGCCAGAGGGGCGAGAGAGGCTAGGCAGCTCCAGCCGGGTGACAGGGGCCCAGACAGCCATCGGCGCAAGCGGGGTCGCCCCGAAAGTCCCTGGGATCTCCGGCCGGAATGGGGCCTGAGAGGTCGACAGGGACAGCACGTAACCTGCTGTAGGAGGGAGGGCCAACGGGAAGACGGAACAGCCCGGGGCGAGGGGCCGTCTGGAGGGGCCCAGTGGGGAGCTCTGGACACAGAGGGGACGCCGGCAGCCGAAGAGGAGAAGAGGGTGGAGGAGGAGGGGGCGGCGGCAGACGCGGAGGACCTGTGCGCTGGATATGAAGCAGCCGGCGAACAGACGAGGGACTGNCAGGCCCACGCCCCCAGAGCGCCTCATGAATATCCATGAGCCGGTGGAAACCGGGGGCGGGAAGCCGGGGCAGAAAGCCCCGGGTCGTATGCAAATAGGCGCAGCCCCGGTACTCAATTATTTATGAGTCTTGCAAATAAGGGGCCTGCCCCGGGCTCAGACCCCGGCAAAACTGACGCAACTAGGCGTCTAGGAACACTCAGGCAAAATGGCCACCGAGACGACTGTCTAGAGAGGCTGCCTGGGGACGGACTACTGGGGCCCGGCGGCCCGCACTGATTGCAGCACCATAGAGTCACGGCGAGACAGAAGGGAACCGTTGGCGGACTGGAGAGGCTTCCTGTGGCAAACACCTGAGGACGTACGCAACGTGGCCCCTCCACGTGTGTCAGTTCCGAGGTAGAGCCGCGGCGAGAACGACTGGAAGCTTTTTTCCTAGCGGGTCCTCATTTATCTTCCAATTTGCCACCTTTGCAGATGGAAGTTCCTCTCGACCTCAAAATCTGGTATACCGCTTGCCTCCCATAAGAACAAAAGCTTCACACACACTGCACAGCTTTCCTACACCCCTAACCCCCCACACACACGCACGCACCCCACTCCTCATCCACAGCTCTCCAGGCTCAGGTTTCCACCCCCCCGCAAGGAAGCCAGTCACTCCTGATTCCATTATCTAAAGCTGTGGAAGAAGGTTGACTCCTAGGTGATTGGGGACTGAGCCAGAAGCTGCCTCCCCTCGGCTCGGCTAATGGAGTGGAACTGTGAGAGTGACTTCCTAATCAGATCAGCTCTCATTTTCTAGACTCTCAGGTGGCCCATCCCGGCAGAAGAGAGTGAAAACTAATGCTTGTCCAACCGGGAACAGGACAGGATGTACCTGGAGACGGGCTTCCCGGCCGGCGGGCAGGGCCCTGCCTGGTCACAACAGTATGGTCACCACCACCAAAATCAAGGGGATGATACGAGACGGTGAGAGAGAAGGGATAAGGACATGGTTTCCAAAGTCAGTTCCCTTTATTAAATGTTTTTTCACAGACCAGAAATACAAAATCAAAGTAGAAATAGACCCCAGTTAGGAGCTACGGGCCTGATCGCACATGACCCCTGCTGCGGCAGCCTGTAACAGGAGAAGCAGCAGCTACATCCCTAAGGTGGGGAGAGCAGGCCAAGTGTTTCACCCTGCACTGCCCTGCCCCCCACCCAATCTCTCCCCAGATTATGAAGAGCCATCCTCCGGCAGCAGTAGAGGGAAAACGCCTCCCTTGCTGCCCCAGATGAAGTGCATTTTCCACCAGGAGAGCTTGTCCAGGTGGCACAAAATCCAAGGACTACATTTCATATGAGAAACTGGTACCAAAACGCGGGTGGGGAGACTGCAGGTGTGACAGGGCAACCCCCAGAAGAGAGAATTGCCCCTGCTCTACTCATCGGATCCTGATGCCGAGTCTTCTGAGCTGGGGGGAGTACTGGCCAGCTCCTCCTCTTCAGAGTCCTGAAAATCAGAGGTCTCTTAGGGAGAAAGGTGGAGCCCTGGTTGCCCTCCCAGGGAGCCACTTTTCAGTGATGAAGGACCCCTAATTCCCTACTCCCTTTCCCTGAACTCCAACACTGGCCTTCAGCACCTCCAATCTGCACTCCCCCTTTCCACGTCATTGCCCTCCCAGACTTACCACAGCCCCCAGCCCACCACCCCTCAGGGGCCCCTCAGCCCAAACCCCTGCCTCACCTCGCTACGCCTTCTCTTCTTTTTGCTCTTGTTCTCTCCAGAAGAACTCTCATCACTGGACACAAACTCTTTGCTCTTGAAGCTCTCACTCAGCTGCCTTGACGACGACTTGGATGATGAACCCCTTGAGGGCGTCGATTTCTTTTCCATCTTCACCTTTACTTTCTTCTTCTTCTTTGACTTGTCCCTAGAGCAGCAAGAGGGAGAAGGCTCTGGGCCTTTGGGTTCACCCACCAAAGACAATCCACCCCTAACTTGAACAGGGCTTTCCTCCCTCGCGGCCACACTGCTGTCTCACTGTGACCGCAGACAGCCAGCCAAGTCAGCTCCAAGAGCCCCAAGGGAGGGCATCCTAAGTGAATAACCAGAAGACTCGCAGGCCAGAGCCTGAAGCAGCCGCACTCACAGAACTTATCTGGCATCTTTTGCTTTGTCTCTAAAAGTTCACGTGAATGAGGTTCCATCATAATTTGTTGTTAATTCCCCCATACCTTCGAGTAAAACTGAGCCTCTATGAAAAGGGCTCCCTTTACCCTGTGACTTCAGGGAGTCCCTAGCACACTGCCCATGCTTAGGGAAGTGCTGCCCAGGCTTGAGAAGCACTGCCCTATTGCAGCCAGAGCCTATCTGTTATCTTCCACACCCCGACTCTCCACCTAGACCCGCAAAAATAGATGCCGAGAAAGCACTTACAGGGCCATTTTGTTCCCAACACTCACCTCTTAGAAGACTCACCCCGGCCCCCTTCATATTCTTTCATGGCTTTTTCATACTCCCTCCTGGCATCCTCCGCCTTGCGATCCCACTCCTATCTCACACACACACACACACACACACACACACGAAAAAAAAAAAAAAGAATGAGGCCTCTTCCCTAATGCAGGCAAAAATCTATCCAGAAAAGTTCTACCAAAGGCCTATCCATGTCCCCTCTTATCTCTGCTACCACTCACCTCTTTCTTCTCTTTGGACATTCCCTTCCAGATCTCGCCTGCCTTCTTGGAAAGATCTGTGATACTGATGCCGGGATGGTCCGACTTGATCTTCTCTCGGCTGGCATTGAGCCACAGCATGTAGGCAGACATTGGCCTCTTGGGGGCATTGGGGTCTTTCCCTTTCTTCACCTACATAAGAACCCAAGCGCCTTCAGTCATCTATTTCTCATAGATGTCCCCCCAGTTCTCCAAAATAAAGTATTGATTACTCCTACTTAGAGGGAAAAATGGGAGGAGGATTAAATAGGCATAAAGCTAAACTGAGGGCTCCCAATGGCAGGCACCCTGTTTTCCTCCCCCCTGCACCCAGTGCCTAGCTCACTAGAGGCCCTTGCCTCAAACTGCTGGGATAGAAAAAGTGGGTCTCCTAATTCAGATCTCCCAGAAGCTAATTATCTCAAGGCCAGAGAGAAAACTTTCCAAGTAGATACTCCTCAAGGCCATATTCATTGGCCACAAAAAGCAGCCCCAGACGCACCTGACAGGCCCCACTGGTGGTGGACAGAAAGCAAAGGGAACAGCTTCCCCAACACCCCCCCAACCCGAGCATGCACCTCCACAGGCTTCTTGCGGCTCTTGCGGTCCTTGGCCATCTTGGCCTTTTTAAGCTGCTTCCGTTTCTTCTCGTCCCGGTCACTGTCACCCTCATTACTGGAGGAGCTGGCAGAGGCGTTGCTGTCAAACCTGCCAAGGAGATGGGGGCTTGGACCCAGGAGTGAGGACAGCACCCCACGGCCGCAGGACAGGGGGACAAGGAGTCTAAAGCCATCTGCCCAGAAAAGGGGAGGCAGGACCACAGGACAGCCTCCACCCTCAGTCTCCACCCTGCTTCCCCCTCCCCACACTGGGCCCTGCCTCCAGTAAGACACAAAGTTACAAAAGCTTCAGCTGTTCTCTTCAGTCAAGGCCTAACCCACAACCTTCTCCATCCCCATACTCTTGGGGACAGACACTTGGTCTCATCTTGTTCAGAACATGCCCCAAGGCCTCTTCACTACCTCCTTTGAGCTACTTGTCTTAATCTACCCTGGAGTCTTTTCTGATGAAGGGACAATTATTATAGAAAAGGGAAAACACTTTTTAAGTAAATAAAGTCTAGGGCTGCCCAGTGGGCTCAGTCAGGAGAGCATATGATTCTTGATCTCAGGGTTGTGAGTTCAAGCCCCACACAGGACGGGACGGGATGGGAAGGGGGGAAGGGGGGGGGGGCTAACTTCAGTCCAAGTCCATCCATAACCATATTAATTAAATCCTTTAAAATCCACAGGGAACTCCTCAGGATATGGAGGGACCTACCTCACACCTGTATGGTGCTGAACAATTTTCAAGACGTTTTTGCAAGCACCTGTGAACTAACCTTCATTAGTCAACATGGCAGGAAGAACTCGCAGACTCCTATATACATGAGCCACGTATGTATATATGCACACACTATATGTCTCTATGTGCAGTCTTTTTTTTTTTGGGTGGTGGGGCTGCCCAACGTTCATTCCCAATTCTTCTGGATAAAGGGAGTCCCTATTTTCTGTGGGAAGCACCTTGCCCCCCATTCAGGAGGGGCTCACTCCAACCCCAGGCTTTGAGGTGGGTGTATGCTTAGTTCTAACACATCAGAGCACATCCTAGTAACTCAGAAAGGGGCAGTAACCACGCTGTTTGCTGCTGCCCTGAGAGAAGAGGCACTTCTGGGTGTTAAACCAATAGGATTGAGCCTGCCCACAGCTCCCAAGTGTCATGCGGCACTGCGCGGGGCAAACGTAGCTAAAAGTAAGAGAATCAGAAGAAATAAAACAGATTCCCCACCACTTTTGAGCATCTGGATCCAGGTGTCTGAAACCAGTTATAGCCTTGGAATCTCCACTTACATAAACTTACAAAACTCCCCTTTATACTAAAGTCAGTGAGTCACGTTTCTGACGCTGACAATCAAGCGTCTTGATCAAGACAGCAGGGGGGGACCACTGCCATTTTACAGGTGAGAACACGGAGATTTATCGACTGACCCCAAGACTCCCGGCTAGTGAACGGGCAAGCACTGGCCCTTAGTCCCATCTTCTCCCCGCTTTTTTGGCTTTATGACGGGCCTTGCCCTTGCAAAGTCCTGGACGATCTTGAAAGCATTTCCACATATTACCTCCTTGGGGATCACTCTTCCACCCTGGGTCAGTAGCTAATGCTGAGACAGGAGAAACGTCCAGATATCTTCTGGTCCCTCAAGCTTATAGGCCTCCACCTCACCCCCACAAATGGAACCAAAACTCACTCCTCTGCCACGTCTTCTTCCTCTTCACCTGGGTTGAAGGACTCATCTGGAGAAGAACACAGGCTGCATGAGCACTGCCCCATACAGAGACCCCAACCCTTACCTAGACACCCTGCTCGGCCCAGACACCCAACTCGGCCCAGACACAGGGCACTGGCCCCAGGCAAGAGTCTGCCCCACCCCGCCCCCAGCCCCACCCTGCACCCCAGCACTGCTGAGCCTAGCCCACCGGTTTCCTCTCCTGAGTCATCACTGCTGTCGTTGGCATTCTCTTCCCGGATCTTGCCCTCCTCCTTCATCCGCTCCAAGTAGGCATCATGCTGGTCCTCATCAGAGTCGGCATACTCGTCGTAGCTCGGGTTCATGCCCTAGCCCGGGGAGAGCGGGGAATGAGGGCCGGCTCACCCTGGCGCTATCAGCCCTGCACACTGGAAAGCACACCCCCATGCCTGTGAGTAGGGCCAGCTCCCAGAAGACCCTGGGGCCGGACTGTCCACACACAGCCAGCATGCAGGGCCAATGCCCGACAACTTCCTGCCAACTGGGTTAGTCCCAGCCCCTCCCACTCCCAGCCCCGCGGGGGGGCCCCTAAGGGGCTGCAGAGGCTGCTCTAAGGTCATGCTGCGGAAACCTGCACCAGGAGGGGGGAAGGGTCACACGCACCTCTTTTTTCTATAAGGGTAAGAAGAAAAGAGAGAGTGAAGAAGCAGCTGGGGGAATCCGTCCCTGCCCACCCCCAACGGGAGAGGAGGGCCATCCTTTCCACACGCACAGGTACCTCTTTTAATCCACGGTTCTTGATGTTGAGTTTTTTTGCGTTGACAAAATCAAACAGCTTCCCATACTCCTCCCTGTGAGTGGAGAGGCACCGAGTTACTAGATGGAGGGGCCGACGCAGGGGTGCACTGCGTGCTGGCCCAACACCCACTGGCCAGGTGGACTGTGGGGCCTGGAGCTGGCGAGCCCACTGCCCAACCCAACAGCTTGCAGACCTCCGGGAGTGGCAGTAAGGGAGAGTCAGACACTAGTCTTCAAAGGAACCTGCAATCTCAAGCATCTGGGACAGAAAAGTGGGGGAGGGGTATGGACCTATTCACCAGATATGCCCAGAGCAGGGGGAGAACGTCAGGGAAAGGGACGTTGTCACCTTTTCACTAGACTGAATTTCGTCCTTCACAGGGTTGTCATGAAGACTCTGCGTGAAGATGCTTGTGAGACGTTCAGCCCACAGTGAGCACTCAATAAACATTAGCTGCTGTCTTCTCGGGCACAGGGCTCATTCCAGGAAAGGGAGAGATAGCATTTCCATCATGGGGGGAATGGAGCAAAAGGGCTAATACTAGACACATAATATGGGAAACAATTTGAGTACAGAAAGCAAGCGACAGACAGGCTCTCAAAGGGTTAGCGCTTCAAGGAAGATCAAATCCCAGGGATGCAAAAGAAAACTTCTGCTCAAGGGTTGAAAAGTTGGGGACGAGTCACAGGCCCGGAGAGGGCTCCTGGCCATGCCAGGCTGCCCAGCAGAGGCTGGGTGGGGACCAGGATGCCCAGGAAGTGACTGGCAGAAGCTCTCACCTCTCGATGCTGCTGAAGGTATACTGGGTGCCCTGCTTGGTCTCAATTTCAAAGTCAAAGGAGCGAGTGGTGGTGGTGCCACGGGCGAAGTTGACAAAGGAGATCTCATCAAAGCGGATGTGCACAGGGGGCTTGTGGACGTAGATGAAGCCCCGCTCCAGGGGGTACAGCAGTCCCGAGCTCGCCTTGTAGGAGCAGGTGATGCACTGGGCCCCCGAGTGCCTGGTGAAGGATGTGGGGAGCCCAGTCAGCGCCCACCTCAGCAGCAGGTGGCACAGAGCCAAAGGCACCTCTCTCAGCAGTGTCCTCAGGCCCTTGGATGAGGAAACCTCACTAAGCTGATCCCTAGAGAGACAGCTGACTCCCATCACAGTCAGACCCAACCAGACCTCTAAGAGGTTACGTTCCCAGCATAGTGCCCACCCAGGCGGGCCAGAGCCCACACTCGCACCCTCACCCTTGGAAGTTGCCTGGGACTGTAATCTTGCGGTTGACCAGTGCTTTCATGACCCGGCTGACCATCTCATACAGGGATCCCGACATGTTCTTAGTGAGCCGCCCCTCAAAGCGCTTCTCCACCTCTTCCCTGCAAACAGAGGAAGGCAGGGTCACAAGCACTGCCGCCTTGTAGCGGCACGCCGGTATCCTGCCTGGACGGGGGCAGGACGCGAGTCCAGAGACACACTCACTCGTTCATGTTGAGAGTCAAGGAGATGTCCTCATCCTTGGAGAAGAGGAGGATCAGGAAGTGGTAACGGGTTTGGCCCTGCTTGATGGGGGGATCTAGGCTGATCTGGTAAGGAAAGGCCGACAAGGTTTAGCACCAATCAGCGTCCCAAAGGAAGTACAGATGAACCCAACACCGGCAAGATCCATCTACTAAAGCCCCAGGTGGAAACCAGGCCACCCCCCTTCCCCCATGGCTGCTGCTCTTACCACGAAGAACATCTGGCGCTGGTCCTTGTGGGGCAGCAGGAAGAGGCGCAGCACCGTGGTATAGGGGATCTTATAGTCAAAGGTCTTGCCGTGCAGGTGCAGAAAGGTGGGGTAGATCCGAATGTCATAACGGCCTCGGGGCGTCAGACACTGCAGCTCCCGGAAGATGCAGATGGCGTCTCCAGTGGCCTGGATCACATCCGCCTTAGACAGCACGTTCTGGGCAAAGGCCTGCACGAGCACACGCTGGAAGTCAGGCCGGCCAGGGCCTGCTCAGCGCCAGCTTCTCCCAAGGCAGCTGGAGCAGGGGAGACCTCACCTCAACAGGGTCCACGCCATCCTCCTGGGTGGGAGGAACGTAGAAGCGCACCTCCATGAGAGAGACCTCCGCATCGTCGTTCTGGTGGAATTCCAGGGTCACCTCGTTCTTGCCTGTGGTGCACTGGGACACGTTGCTAAGGGGGATCTCGAAGACTGGCTGGTCGCCGATGTCAAACGAAAGCAGCTGCCCTGAAGGGAAAGGGCTTATCAGCCACAAGCGTCTTCCCTCAAGTTTGCCTCAAGATTGCCAAGAAACAACCTTCCCACCAGACTGCTGGTCTCCTGAGGGCAGGACGTGGGCTGCTCGGTTCACATTGTAGCCCCGAGACCAGGCACAGGGCCTCACGCACTGCCGATCCTTGAAAAATACATGATGAATTATAAGGGCGCCTGGGTGGCTCAGTCGATTAAGCGTCTGACTCTTGATTTTGGCTCAGGTCATGAGCTCACGGTTTGGGAGTTCGAGCCCCGAGTTGGGCTCTGTGCTGGCAGCGCGGAGCCTGCTTGGGATTCTTTCTCTCTCTGCCTCTGTCTCTGCCCCTCCCCTGCTCACACGCTCTCTGTCTCTCTCTCAAAATAAACAAATGTTAAAAAAAAATTTTTAATATATGATTACTTACAAACCAACAGAAAACCAGAAATGGTAGCATAAACAGAGCAAAACGAGGTGAAGGCCTAAATCCTTCACCCGACCTCCTCCTCCAAACCTTAAGTCTTCCCAGGACTCACCACCAAACTTCACAGTTCCCCAGTTCCAGCCCTTCACACAGAGGTCCTTCTCCATTAGCTCAAGGCGATAGTGAGTTTTGAAGAAATCTGAGAGTTTCTCAAACTCCTGTGGGTAGAGGGGAGACAGCAATCCCTGTAAACCCCGATGGCCTTAACACAAACTTAAACATTCTGGGATCATACGTGAGAAACTGCCTCAGTATCCCTTCTAGCAGAAACCCAAGCTGTTGAAAGAAGTAGTTGCCGAGGACTGGATCTCAGACAAAGGGAGGAGGAAAGCATGCGAATGACATCTCTGGGTAGAGGCCTCACGGTGCCCTCTGACTTGTATAAGTATTGTTTTAAGGAAAAAGAAATTAAAAAACGGAGTAAAGTCTTTGATGCAAGCAGTTCAAAACAGAAAAACAAAACTCAAACTGAAGCACTAAGACTCTGAATGTGGATAAAGGCATCGAGCAGAAACCACCAAAAATGTACAACGTAGAAAAACTTCTGGAGTCAAAGCACAAGACACCCAAGGCGGAACACTGCTTAACAGCCTCGATGGCCCTGCTCTAAGGAGCCAGAAGTAGCAATTACGTGGCTATCAAAGGAGCCCCAACACTCCAGAAGATTAAAAACAAATAAGACGGCGCGGTAAAAAGGGGTTATGGCCATAGGACATCTCACCGACTCTCGGAAGCCATCATACTTGTAGACATGGCCGTTCTTTGTAAGCAGTTTAAGTCCGTGGCCCAGGGCAACACGGCGCCAGATGCCTTCCGTCAACTCCCCAGCTTGGATGTTGTCCACTTTGCCCGTCTTACTGTTCTTAAAGATGATACCCTGGCGGCTCAACCGCAGCCGACCATCATTCTGTTGGAAAAACAGGCCCAAACGGAAGGGTAAAATACACAGGTGTACCACACATGGACAGTCCCGCCCAACACCTGCACTGGGCTGGCCAGATACAGATGTGGGACCCACAGATGCAGGGGCGAGAGTCAGCGAGAAGGGACAAGTAACCAGGAAATCTGGACGCTAACACCAGATCCTGGCATCCAAAACCCTTGCAGGTCCTCAGTTTCAGGGCTCAGGACTGAGTAGCACAAATGGTCCCTTTCAAGCTCAGATCCTATGACTCCTACGCAGGTGGTTTATGAATTACAATGGCTCCAGCTACAATTTTTCAACTTGACGATGATGTGAAAATGACACACGTTCAACAGAAACCAGTATTTGAATTTTGTGTCTGTCTCTTCTCCCAAGCGAGCAACATTCGGTACACCAGTCTGGTGATGCCGGGCAGGGGCAGTGACCACAGCTCCCCAGTCAGCCCCATGATCACCTGTCCACAACCAATTCACGTACGACCGACCATTCTCTACCCCTTCTGTTTTACTCTCACGACGGTATTTATTAAATCACATGTGGTGCTCAAACTTTATTATAAAGTAGGCTCTGCGTTTGATGGTTCTGCCCAACTGTACGCCGACCTAAACATTCTGAAACCCTGTGTAAGGTAGATTAGACTAACCTAGCATGTTTATCAGGTTACATGTATCAAATGTATTTTTGACTTAAAGGGTATTTTCAATTTACGGTGGGTTTGGGGGGACATAAGGCCACAGGAAGTCGAGGAAGATCTGTACCCGTTGCTTTTAGGGGGCAAAACATCAAACTACACGTTATACTCGGACTCCTTTCCCAAAGTACCAACATCAGCGAAGCAAGCTCTTGCTAATGCACAAAAAGTGTACCGTCCTTCCCTCTGTTGGCCTGCGTTAAAAACCCAAGCTCTTCTTACCATGGAGCCTTTCACCTCCTGATAGATGTCGTTGAACTCCAGTGTTTCCGCCATACTGATGTGCCCCCGGTGGCCTCCACTGGGAGCTGGGCCCCAACTCCCGGCTGAATGTGCAGATACTCAGCAGGCTGGGAATCTGAATTCAAGAGGGAGATGGAGAAACATCAGAGACAACAGCCTGCTCGACCCACGGATGGAGCCAGGTGGCAAGCCGTGGCTGAGCCTGGGAGGTCTCGGGATCTCCTCCGCCCGGAACCCTACAGGCAGGCCCTGAAGACTTCTCGAGTCAGGCCCAGTGGGGGCTGGAGAACCGGGCCCGGAGGAGCGCTCACACCCGGCCCACAGACCGCTCCGGGCGCTCCGCCGGGAGCCATGGCAACGAGTAGCAGAACCCGGAGTCAGCCCGGAGCCTGCCCCTCGCCGGCGCGGGGACCCAGCTCCGAGCGCAAGGTTTCCCTCCCAGCGCTCCCACCGCGCCGTGGCCCGGGACCCACGGCTCCCCCTCCCCCTAAAATGGATTCGCCCGCTACCCGTGGATTCGAACGCGGAACGGTCCATCTTGAGCGTCCCGCGGGGGAGCGGGGCCCGCGCCCTCCGGGGACACGGGGCCGGAGACCACCCACCTTCTCAAGATGCAGCCTCGCTACGGCCCAGGTGCGGGCGGTGGGGGGGCTGGGGGACGCGGGGGGGGGCGGGGACAGAAAGGATAGAGCGTCCACCGCTCTGGACAACCTGAGAGAAGCGCATCCGCCAGCAAGTAGCGCCGCGTGGAACCAGACACAAAGATGGGAGTGCTCAGGGTTCTTTCTTTAAAAATTACACCTTTCCAGTGGAGGACTAGGTCCTGGAGGGAAATTGCGTAGTTTTATCTTGTTAGGCTTCCCACAGATAGCGTATGTCTGCCTGTCCTTCTGTCCTGCACAGGAGCGCTTTCCATGGAGTAGAAAGGAGTCTCTGGATGCCAGAAGAAAAATATTGCGAGGTGCGGAGAGAAGTGACCCGCCTGGCTCCCGGGTGTCGGTGTCAGGGTGACTGTACCGCTCTCCCCTGACGCCTGGGACGGGATGCTCTGAAATGAGTTCACTGCCTGCACCCAAAAATTTCACACCCAAAACCGCAGTGTATGGGTCGCCTGGAAGAGGCTGGCACCTGGCCGGATCAAGTTCAAGTGCTCGTGTCAGATTCACCTGAGAGCCGGCGCTGATTCTGATTCGAAACCGCAGCAGCCTGGGATTTCAGACGCCTTACCCACCCCACCCCCAACCAATATATTCGTAGGGCGCATCTGGTAAAAATCAAAGGAGGCCTTAGCCTCCTGGGAGGGATGTTTGAGTTTGACCACCTTCCCTTTGCAGATGGGAAAACCAAGGCCCAAAAAGGATCTGCCCAGGGTCCCATATCTCCTTACCCCTGTCCAGTTCCCTTCTGTCATAATCACAATGACTCTACATCCAAAATAATTGATATGTGTCCTGCATGAAGACATTAGGGCAGAATATTTAAAATTCAAGACTTTCCTGACAATCTGACTTAGTTATGCCAACTTGCTAGCTCAATCCTAGGGTAAGAGACAGCAGGAATGAATGCACTGTTGCTCCCTGAATTCATAACTTTAACCTCTGAGTAATGGCTATTCCAGCCCTACCTAGTGACATACATTAAGTAAACATATATTAAGCTCCAACTCGATTCTAGGACTTGAGGAGAGTAGCAAACAAGATAGGAGCAGCCTCAGCCTTCCGGGATCATAATATCAAACAAAAGACTGAGATAAGTAAAGTCATAGTAAAACAAAGCAAAACAGAGCCCCCCAAAGTGATAATACCATGCTGCAGGTAGAGTATCGGCCACTGCCAGTTTGAGTTAGGAACATGAACTATGTAACTCTACTCACTCCTCCCAGAAGATCAAGAGAAATATTCAAGAGCCCCTTCCCCCTGACCGATGCTATAAAGGCAACTCAGGAAAGGAGTAGATGGCTGCAGAATTGAGTGGCTTTAGGAAGACACTCACGAATGAACGGGGCAGTCAGCCCAGGAAAGGCTGCTGGATGCCTGGGGAGATGTTTCAAGGGGCTCTAAGGAGCGCATGAAGCAGCTGGTGAGCTGGGATGAAGATGCGGCATAAGAGAACGGAACAGAAACGATAGACAGAGTGCAGATAAAACATGAGTCCCAGAGGGCCCTAGCCAGCTGCATCCCAGGCAATCAGGAGCCTGGAATTGGAGACCCCACCCCTGCCGTGACATCACAGGGGAGTGGGGTGGAGACGAACATAAAGGGGGTCCCCCCTCCACGCCCTGGCCTTGGACTCTTGGCAGCCCAGAGTATCAAGAGGAGAGAGAGCCTGGGCACTGAGCTAGGGTTGCCTGACTTAAAGGAACAGGCTCCCCACCCATTCCTCAAGCTCCTCCAAGCTGCCCCCTCCAGTCTTTGATCTCTGTCTCCGTGTCCTGAGGACCTCTCCCTCCTGAGGCCACCATTGGGCCCCTTCTCAGTGGCCTCTGAGTGCTCTCTCAGCATGAACTGCGTGTCAGACTTCTTCACCTATGAGACCACCAAGTCGGTGGTTGTGAAGAGCTGGACCATTGGGGTCATCAATCGAGCAGTCCAGCTTTTGATCATCTCCTACTTCGTGGGGTGAGTCCTGTGGCCCTTAGGGTCCTGGCGGGGGAGGGCTTCCTGGTGTCCTCTCGGTGTTGCTGTCCAGCGGCCCGCGCTTCTCTCTTGGAGGAAGCAGTCTCTTCTACGGAGTTGTGTCCCAAGGACTGGACCTGGCCACCCCCGTCAGGGATCTGGTCCCCAGATGAGTTCTTTTCCCCAGTAAATCCTCGGGAATCAGAAGGCAGTTTCTAGGCACATACTCCAAGGAGTGAGTTCTTGCCCTGGTACCACGCCCTCCACCAGGAGAAGTCCCAGGTGACCATCTCGCTTCTCCCTTCTATCCTGCCCCCACCAGAGAACAGGACCCCCCTCACATCTTCCCATTGTCCTCAACCAGTGCTTTAGGGTCTCAAAAAGACGAAGGAGCACAGGAAAGGGGAAGGGAAGGCACTGAAATGAGGGAGACAGTGCCGGTTTGATCAGATGGATGGTGGGGTTGGAAGGAGTGAACTGGAATGAGGAATTCCCCTCCTACCTTTGGGGAGATGATGAAAAAATGGGGGAGAGGGAGAAGCCCTTGCTCTTAGAGGGCAGGGCAAAGCAGGGAGTCTGCTCCTTGGTGAGGGGGAGAGACACAGGCACAAATAACACCCAAGGGAAGAGTTGCTCAGGGGAAAGGTAGCTGTTTGAACATGATACAGGGACCCTGCTAGTGAATCCAGAAACACTCCCCTTTGTCAGAAGCGTACATTGTCTACTGCTACCTGACTTTCTACCATATAACCCATCCTCAGGGCTTTTTAAGAGCCAGTGGTCTGAACACCCTCTCCCAGTGCCCACCTTTAAAGGCATGCACCCCCCAAACACACTCACACATATATACACAAAGGATCATGAAACAGACAATGGCTGGGTGGGGGGGGGATCACAGGTCCTGTCTTTCTTGTGGTCATTTGCACACACTGATGGGGCACCAGAAATGACAGGCAGAAACCTCTAGAGTTTTCTTTCCTGGGGTGCCGGCCTCTAGTCTCATGCTGTTCCTTGAGACAATGGCTCCGCATGTCAGAGACAGCTAGCCACTGACACCTGTCATGAGTGAATTCAAGCAAGTGAAAAGAGACATCCGGTGTACGTGTAAGCTGGAGCTGCGTGTGCATGGGCCCCCACACCTGAAAGGTCAGAGTCATGTGTGAGTGTGTGCTTGGAAAAGCAGGCAGACGTAGATTCAAGGATTTTTTTTTTTCTTTTTGCGTTGCATACTTTGTGGGAGCCAGTAGGCTTCACTTATGTGGCTGTTGTGGACAAGGCTGTGCACGCAGTGCTCCTCTAGGGGATATGACAGAGGGATTCAAGCCTTGGAGTAGGATAACCGTGTTGGAGTTTACTTCCAACTTCCAGCTTTTGTGAGATACAATGTTTGTGAGTGGTGCATGTCCGCATCTCTGGAGTCTGGCTGGAAGTCAGTTCTCAACTGTTTCACATTGCCTTGTATATCATGATTCTGTGACTGTTTGTAGCCACGAGACGGGAAAGTGGTCCAGGTGCGTCCCAAAGCTGCCTCAGCACATTCCTGGCTCCATTGGCTCTAGGCGGAAGGTTGATGGGGAGTAGGCAGTGGCTCCTGGGCCAGTCTGCTCTGCTCTCCCCTGACCCCTGTCTCCTTTTCATCATGATGCCATCCGATGCTCTGATCCTCAGTGCTGGAGCCCAGCCTGCAGGAACAAGCATGAGAGGCTCTTTGGCATCTTGATATCCAGCCCCATCCATCTCCCAGCCTGACAGCTCCCCACGGAGCGCTCCTTCCAGTTACATCCGTGCAGTCTGCAGCCCAGCCCCCCGGCCTGAGCCCCATCTCTGGGCACGTGAGCCCATGCACCATTAGGACTTCATGATCCATTGTCATTAATTCAGCAGAAATTTATTGAGCGTTTCTTCATGCCGGGCATTGGGCACCGAGGATGGAAAGGTGGGCAAAAGCAGACAGGGCCCTCAGCCCCATGGAGCTTACAATGCCAGAGACGGACATTGATCAATCTCCACGAACAAATGTAAACTCTCAGGTGAGGCTCCAGATTTGAAGAAGAGGTGCACGGTGCCAAGAGAGCTGCTAGCAGGGAGGAGGTACTTGACCTGGCCAAGTTGCTAAGTGAAGGTTTTCTGGAAATGTGGTGCCCAAGCCAAGATCTGAAGGGCAAGTAAGAACAACCCAGGGAGGAAAAAAAAAAAGGGAAGGAAGAGGGTTTGAGGCAGGGAAACCCAGCTCTGCAAAGGGAAAGAGCCTGGCACACAGGAAAAAGAAAAGAAGCTTCTGTGGCCCAAGCAGAGGGAGCAAAGGCGAGTGCGGTGTAAGGTAGGGGTGGGATCACAGACCCAGCCAGACCTCAGAGCTTTCATTCGTACAGAAGGACAATGGATGGGAACTGTGTGTGTGTGTGTGTGTGTGTGTGTGTGTGTGTGTGTGTGTGAGAGAGAGAGAGAGAGAGAGAGAGAGAGAGAGAGAGAGAGAGAGGAGACAGACAAATGAGATCTGAATTGGGAGATGACTGGCTAATACGCCAAGGGATTGGCATGGGTAGGAATGGACGCAGGATAATCCGTTAAGGGTGGTGGAGTCATATGGAGAGAGATGATGATGGCTTGGACACAGAATTGGAAAGGATTTGTAATGCTGTTACAGTACAGTACGTGTTACATGACAGTAACATTTAACTAACACTTGAATCTCTGCCATATTAGCCCTGCAAGGTGGACCAGATGCACAACCTTACTAGGCCACATGTAACATGAGCCAATCGTTTCTCTTATGCATTCACAGAACACACCAGCTAATCATCTCCACGCATGCTCCCACCCCTGCTCCAGCCTCGGCTGCTCATCTGGGGTTGATACCAATTCATCCCTGGGTTCCTTTACCCCAGCCAGGTGCACAGAGAGGCCAGGACTTCCCTGGTGTTTCTCACACAGCCTTCCTGGGCCCAGGTGGCAATTCCCAGTCTCCTCTGTGGGGTGGGACTACCTAACAGCCAGTCTCTTTTGGGGGATCCTCTGGGGAGCCAAGGAGGAAATAGGGGATCCCTGGGGTTTGAGTTTATAGAAGCGCTGGCTGTGCTGTGGCTGGTTTGCAAGGCCTTCTTGAAGGAGGTGCCTTCCTACACACTGGCAGAGGGGCATTCCCCGCCCGTTGATGCTCCATCTTCAGAAGAACCCGTGGTGGCTGATGGTGCCTCCGACCCCTCACAGCCCTGCTCTCCCCGTCTTCCCTCCCCCTGCACGGCCCAATCCATACACTCACCATTTGCATGGCTGCCCCATTTGGTTCATCATATCCAGCCTCATTTTGAATCTTATAAAGCAGCTCAACACATACAGCAGTTACAAGGAGGAGCTGCTCTAATTTAAAGAGAAAGGCCTGGAATCCCACCTTCTTGGCCCACCACTCCATCCTCTCACCCGGATGCACCCTAGGCACCCCGTAGGACACTAGGTGACAAATGTAGGAAGACCCTTTGGAACCACCCGTGGTGCAGGTGCAGAGAGAGGAGAGGTGTTCACTCTGGTCTCCCTCTCCCCTCTCCACACCCCACGATGGGGAGGCCATGGAAGGAGGAGCCTCTGGTTAGAAGCCTCGCTGACACCAACCATGAGTGGGGCTGGGACGGGTCGCCTTATGTCTCTAAGTCTCAGTTCTCATATCTGGAAAATGGGTTTAGGAATACCTACCCCCAAGGAGGCATGGAAAGGCAAGCCACCATGTCAAGTGCCTCGCCTGAAATGGGAGAGCCAGTAATCAATGGCAACTACTGTCATTTCATAGGCTCCCCAGCATACCTCTCCCTTTCCGCCATCCGGCTCACCTTCCTCAGAGACCCCTCTGCCCTGACACACACAGCGCACACCCACCACGCCTACTCCCTGACTCTTTCGGGGGTGGGGAGAAGGGTGCTGGGACGCTGCTCTGGCCTCCTTCCTGCACATGCCCCCTGCTAAGGAGCTGACACCCGCTTTCCGCTCCATAAATAATAAACCAGGAACACAAGAAAAAAATAAGTTCGAGTAGCAGCGTAAATGCCAAGAATTGAAGGCTCGGTCCTGCCCTATCTCCTCAGCCAAGGCCTCTGGAGACAGACCCAATCCCTCTGTTCTGGAAATGAAACATCCCTTTATTTTGAGCTGCCCTGATGATGTCCTTGGACCCCAAGGGGCCACTGAAATTCTTCCATTTATTATTTAATTCAGACGGAGAACTCTGATGTGGAGTCTCCTACCCACTGGGCACAAGAAGGAGCCTTAGAGGAGAAGGAGGAGGGAAGAGACTGATTAATTATTCTTCTAAGCACTAAGGGCCCTTCCTCCTGAGACGTTCCGAAGCCTGGAGATGTTCCCCTAGTGGCCAGGAGCCAGCAGCACCAAGACCAGGGGCCAGGCATGAGGGGGTTGAACAGTCTGTCCGGGTGGGAAGCCACCCATCAGCTTGGCAAGTTAGCACACCACTCTGTGCTTCTGTTTCCTTATGTGTCACATCAGGGGCACCTGGGTGGCTCAAGTGGGTTGGGCTTCTGACTACTGCTCAGGTTGTGATCTCACGGTTCGTGAGTTCGAGCCCCGCATCAGGCTCTGTGCTGTCAGCGCGGAGCCCACTTCTGATCCTCTGTCCCCTTCTCTCTCGGCCCCTCCCCGACTCGTTCTGTCTCTCAAAAATAAATAAGCATAAAAAATAGTAATAACAACAATGATGTTTCACTGGGTTGTGGTAAGGACTCAGTGAACCCTGACCCCATAGAGCACTTAACGGGCTGTGTCGGTTAGGAGACAATGACCTGAACCCCACTTGTCATCCGCAGATGTTCTTGGACTTTATGAACAGGGCAAGGGGTTTTAGGAAACCGTGTCATTAGATCACCACTCAGAGATGTGTCCATTATGTTGCCAGGCACACTGAGGTTCTGGAGGGCATATTGTGGCTGTGGCTTCTACCCGGGCCAGAGGTGCGCTCAGCTGGAAGCAGGGAGACCTGGGCCCTTGGCTTCACTCCCTCCACTGGGCAGGGCCCCCAGCCATGAGCTGATACTACTCATTTGGACATAAGGTGGTGGATGAGATTTCTATGTCAGCCGTACTTCCTTACGAGCCCTTGATGAAACCCCTCCCCTTCCAAAATAAAAAGGAAAAGAAAGTAAAGCGCACAGCACCACAGATGTCCATACAGGCACAGTGTTCGTTCGAGCCCAGGACAAGCATGTGACCAACTCCCAGTGGTGCATTAATCAGGACGTTGCCTGCTAGAAGGCAGCAATGATAAAACAGGTGACAGGTTAGGAGCCACCCACCAGCCCGGGCTGTGACTCCAGCCCTTCTGTCCCACTCAGGAGAGCATTTGGAATTCAGACCCATGAGGGAAGCCCCATTACGGGGACAGCTCCTAGCCCTCTCACTGAAAACTGAACAAAGAGTCTCTTGCAAATGTCAACCTGTGTTCACATCAACAGGATGGGTAGGTGACCCCCAGCATGGCCCCGGAGCTGTTCCCCTCTATGGGGACACCAGAGGTCATCCAATCCAGTCCCCGCCCCCTCATCTGAAAGCATCTCCTTGAATCTTCCCAGGCATGTGGAGCTCACCACCTCCTATAGCAGCCCATTCTTGGACACTTTCTGGGGTCAGAAAGCTCCCGGGCTTGAAATCCTAACTCACTCCTTGTGAAGTCCTCAGGTCAGCTTCCCAGCCTAACACCTCCGCAGCTTT
Source organism: Crocuta crocuta (assembly GCF_008692635.1). Classification (NCBI taxonomy): domain Eukaryota; kingdom Metazoa; phylum Chordata; class Mammalia; order Carnivora; family Hyaenidae; genus Crocuta; species Crocuta crocuta. The sequence goes on from NW_027536465.1 coordinate 253,641, forward strand.
GTGCTGTCCACACTACACAGCCTCCAGCTCCTTCCTTCCGCTTCTCCTCGTCTGATGGGCCACCCCAGCTTGGTGCCTTCCCCGGTCAGCATGCAGAAAGTGACCTGAACCCAGCATTTCCCGGAGTGCACTCCTGGATTCCACGAGATGTCACTTCGGAGTGTTTCTCCAGAACTAAGAATGTGCAGCACCTTCCAAACGCATGTGATGACCTTTTCCATCTGTATAATGGGGACAGTGACAGCATCTGCCTCCCCGTATGGTGTCCGGAACCAACCGGACTGGCTACAGGCTGGGAGTGTGCTATTGAGTGAGCCAAAAGTGGCTCGCGCCTAGAGGGCTCTCGTGGGAGGGGCAGGCACCTCACAGAAATGCAGAGGGCAGAGTGGCCTGCAGGCCGTCTGTGCTGCTGGGGGAGGCTGCGGTGTCCGGAAGAGAGGTGGAGGTGGGAGAGAGGGAGCCCCCGCCGCCCCCATCCTGGCTCAGGTCGTGGCTTGAAGCAGCAGGCAGAAGGCAGTACAGGTAAACTTCCACTGGGTGGCAGCAAAGTCCAAGGAATAAGACCAGCGGCCTCTGCCTGGTAACCCAGCTCCTTTTACCTGCCAGGTGCGAAGCTGCCCTCCCTTCCTCCTCTAACCTTCTCATCTGGCGCTTGCGCACGTGAAGACTCTTCCAAGTGCCCAGCTCCCAGATGCCTTCACTGACTTGTTTTCTGAACACTTACTATGTGCCAGCACTTAGGATAACCCATGAGCAAATCTGGGATGCTCAGGGTCAGAGGTATAGGATCCTCTGCCCCTTCTCTTCCCAGTCACCTGCCAAAGAGGTATCCTTCGAGTCAGCAGGAATGACGATGCGTTGGCAAAGGGAAGATGTTGCCCTCAAGGGGGTGAAAATCTGTCCTTGAGATTTTTATATACAAAACACAAGTATACATACTGTCTAAGCAGCTATCTACAGTGTTAAAATTTCATGATGGGGGGGGTTAGAGGGGAAAAGAAGTCGAAGCAGTAAATGGGAAAGATGGGAAAGCACCACTCCAAGCCAACCCAGGGCGAGGTCCCTCCCCTCCAGCACAGGCCTTCCCCCGCCCCCCGCCAGACCCTGCGCAGTCTAATGTCGAGAAGGAACCCTCTCCTGGCTTCTGTCTGATGGGCCTAGACCCTCTTCTCTTGCTCTCCATCCCTGCTCTCCTGCCCAGGTGGGTGTTCTTGCACGAGAAGGCTTACCAGGTGCGGGACACAGCCATTGAGTCCTCCGTCGTAACCAAGGTCAAGGGCTTTGGACGCTATGCCAACAGAGTCATGGACGTGTCTGATTATGTGACCCCACCCCAGGTACAGTCCGCCCACCCCCAGGGCGCTGTGTGGGTGCCCAGATGCTGGGGCAAGGCAGGGAGAGTGCCGACGGGATCCCCAAACCAGGGCTTGTGGCCTCCGTGATCCGAGAAGCCCTTCCCCTGCAGCTGGGGGGTGCAAGCTGGTGGGGTGCTTGGGCCTGCCCTCCAGAGTGCAGCACTAGGCATCAGGGGAGCAGGGTAACCCTAATCCTGCAATCAACACAACACACACGGGAGCAAGAGCAGCCAGGTGGGTGGTGAGACCTGACCTGGACCCACCTCTGCCCTCTATCAGCCCTGTGACCTTGGCTAATTCTCACCCCAAGTCAGTTTCCTCATCCATAGAGTGGGGACAACAGTAATACCCAGCGCCTGGATTGGAACTGGTGCATTATTTTTTCCCTTCTCCTTTCTCCTACCAAGGGCACCTCTGTCTTTGTCATCATCACCAAGATGATAGTGACTGAAAACCAGATGCAAGGATTCTGCCCAGAGGTGAGGGGAAGAAGGGAGGTTGGATGGAGCAGGTCAAGGAAGAATACATTGCGGGTGGGGAGCGGTGGCAGGGAGGGACGCGGGTGTGAGCAGAGATCCGAGTTCCAGCCTTGGAGCTGTGTCCGGGGACCTCCACCTTCAAAAGCCCCTCACCCCCGGTTATGGGGAAGCATGGGGAGCCGCGGGGCTCATCCAAGCCCAGTGCAGGGCCCTACACCCACCTGCACACCTGTCTCCCCACAGAGTGAGGAGAAGTACCGCTGTGTATCAGACAGCCAGTGCGGGCCTGAGCGCTTCCCGGGTGGGGGTGAGTGCAGCCCTTCCCCCTCCCCTCCCCCCCTGCAACCCAGAGTGTTAGTGGGACCCAGGAGGGCAGCACATCCCAATGGGGGAGAGCCCACGCTAGGAGACAGCGTGGGAATTGGCCTATTCCTTGTAACTCTGCCAGCATTTATAGATGCTCCTGTGAGCCGGAGGCAGTGGGGGCTGTCCCCAGAGGAATCTGCAGCCCAGGGATGGTGGTGACAGACAGGTGTGCTGTGAGGGAGCAAGTGCTATCAAGGAGAAACAGTGGGCACTGGGGAAGGGAGAGAGATCAGCTCCAGGTAGGTGGTCCCAAATGGCTTCCTAGAGGCGGTGACATTTTAGATGGGCCCTGAAGGACTAGGAAGGTGTTTTGGAAGGATAGAAGGGTTTTGAGAACATTCTAGACAGAAGGAACAGCGGCAGCAAAGCCTCAGAGGCAAGGAGGAGCATACTGTGACGGGGGAGCAGGGAGAATCATCTCCCTCTGGCTTGGTCTAGGGCTCAGGAGGAAAGGAGGGAGAGCTCGGCAGGGTCCCTGCACCATGGGTCCACCTGTTTCTCCCCACCACCTGCGGGGGCCCTGAGTGGGTGGGTTCCCTGAGGAAAGGTGGGGTGGGGGTGAGGGAATGGCAAAGGCCCCCAGCAGTTGTGGCCCCCCTCACAGGCATCCTCACCGGCCGCTGCGTCAACTACAGCTCTGTGCTCCGGACCTGTGAGATCCAGGGCTGGTGCCCCACCGAGGTGGACACGGTGGAAATGTGAGGACCCCGCCCCAGCTCTCCTTTGCCAGTGTGGGGAGCTCTGCATCTCTGTGCCTGCAGAGGGCGCCGTGGCG
>NW_027536465.1:256681-262388 GCF_008692635.1 Crocuta crocuta
GCCACAGAGAAGCCATGACCAGCTGCCCGGTAGGAAGCATCCAGCAGGAAAGGTGGTCCCTGGGGAGAAAGTCCCTTGTTTCCTCTTCCTCTTCCCAAGAAGCCAAGGCCCCCTTGTTCTCACCCACAGGCCTGTCATGATGGAGGCTGAGAACTTCACTATTTTCATCAAGAACAGCATCCGTTTCCCCCTCTTCAACTTTGAGAAGTGAGTCCCAACTCCCTCCCTAAAACAGGAAGCAGTACCTCATTTTCAGAGGGGTAGAGAAGCCCCGTGCCCATGGCTCTCCCCATGCCGTCCCCCCATCTCCCTGGGGCTCCTATTCCCAACCTCCCAGCCGGCCTTGACCCGGTACTAGGAGGGCTCCGGGGCCAGGCTCCGGGGCCGGTCTCCGTGCCAGCCTCCCGCCTCGGGGCCCAGAACCCAGATGGGAGCTCTGCCCCAGGCAGGCGAGGGACAAGGTCAGCCTGGGCCTGGAGCCCAGATCCCGCCAACCGTCGGGGCCTGCTCCCACTTCTTTCCTCCCACATCAAGCCCAAGCCTCTAGTTAGGAGTTCGCTGACTCCTTCACTCGGCAAGCCCCCCGCGGGCATCGAGCACAACGCCAGGCACCACGGAGGGGCCGAGAGAAATCAGACGTGGCCCCTGCGCCTGGGAGCCCCGGCCTGGGTGCTGGGGGACGTTAGACATGGGCGCACTCCACTCTGATGCAGAGAGCGGGTGGGGGGGTGCGCGGGGAATAGGAGGTGCAGGGAAGATGCAGGAACAGAGGGGATGGAGCCCCCGAGTGTCCAAGACGTCGGTCCCGGACCCTCCTGCCTGAGCCTGGAGGGTCTCCGAGGAGGCTGTGCAGCCCGTCTTCGTCTTCGTCTTCGAGTGAACCCTGGCCCTCGCTTCTCCTCCCCAGGGGAAACCTCCTTCCCAACCTGACAGCCGCCGACATGAAGACGTGCCGCTTCCACCCTGACAAGGCCCCCTTCTGCCCCATCTTGCGGGTGGGGGACGTGGTCAAGTTTGCCGGGCAGGATTTTGCCAAACTGGCCAGCACGGTGAGCACCTAAGGGAGGGCCTGGGGCCCCTTGGCTGGCAGAGGGTGGAGGGAGACGCTGGGGACGCGGCGCTGCGGCCGGGCAGCGCCACCTGGTGGGAGCATCCTAGGCCTGCAGCTGGCTTTGTGCCTCAACGCGTCTCCCACTCCGGTCCCAAGGGATCCTTGCCTTCCTAACCCTTCCGGCCAAGCCTCAGTCTCCACCCTCACCTTCACACCCCACCTTAGAGCTCCGAACAAGCCCATGTGGATCCATTCTGCTGCTAAGGGTGGGAAGACAAAACCAGGGTTTATGGGCTCAAAGGTCCTCACCCCTGAGTGCAGCACTTTGTTTACTAAGCAACACGTGGCAAACCACTTTCCCTCCACCTGGAGCATGGGACGAATCACGGGTCTGTCACCGAGCCCCTACCCCCAGGCCGTGGAGACAGCCCTTCCTTCTCACACCTGACCCAACCCGTCCACAGGGCGGAGTCCTCGGCATCAAGATCGGCTGGGTGTGTGACCTGGACAGGGCCTGGGACCAGTGCATCCCCAAATACTCCTTCACCCGGCTTGACAGCGTTTCCGAGAAGAGTAGCGTCTCCCCAGGCTACAACTTCAGGTAATCCGGGGGCTCCTAGGACACTGGGAGGAGGGCACGGGGGCTGTTCTAGAGCCCCACCCCCAGCAGCAAGGCACATGGGGAAGAAAGGGCCCCAGGTGCCCCCATGGGGCTTCCGCTCAACATTAGGGAAGGCTTTCTAAGTACCGCCCCCAGGTCAGCGGTTAGACCGCATGACTAGGGTCTCCCAGAGTGTGTGTTCCGATTCGGAGCCCTTCTGAGCTCAGGCTCTAAAGCTGTAAGGTGCCTCAGGTCAGCACAGGCAGCCCCAGGGTTTCTGGATCCACAAAGCTAGGGCAGTAGTGGTGTCCAGTTACAAGATGGAAAGGTGGTGTTTCTCTTCTGTGCATCTTCACCTGGGTCACAAGTAATAACCACGATGGCGGGTGGCTCTTTCATGCCTCTCCAACCAAGAGCTAAAACCATCGAGTTCATATTCCCAATGTCCTTGAGACATGAGGACTCTCTCCCCTTCGCCCACCACCACCACCACACCCATTTGAAGAAAGGGAAAGAGAAGAACCCAAGATTAACTATTTGGAACCGGCTGAAAGCCCCTGTCCAAGGCCTTGACTTCCCACCCTAGTTTCCCCATCTGTGAAATGACCACAGTACCATTATCTTGAGGATCCTAGCAACCAAGGTGTGAAAAGCTTCAGCTCTCTGTTTTGTTTTTCCCTTAACTTTTAAAGATCTTGAAGTCACTGGTAGGGGCCCCTGATTACATACAACAGTGTCATTCACTAAACAGGCGGAGAAGGCAATGGTCAGGAAAAATGGTACATGTGAAACTAGGTTTCAGTTATATATTCAAAGGACGGTTAGTAGAACTTTCTTTGTTATAGCGGTGTTTTCCCATATAATGGCATACATAAGTGAAGACATGATTATTTTACCTTTTCTTTAACCTTTATTTGTAGTTTTAAAACTACATCTAAAGCTACATCCCATTACCCTTTATATTTAATAGTTTAAAATATATATGTATATTCTCTGGAAAGAAGAATTTTTTAAAATTGAAAGTGCTTTCATAATCAACTCCAAACTTTAAAAAACCATAGGAAACAACACATATTTTAAAGTAGGTTAAAAATACTGTTCGGCTCCCTGGCAGAAATTGGCATATTTATTCAGTGGGTACATCATAGAGAAATCAATACAAAGGATATTTGTATGGTGGCTTAAAATAGCAACGTAATTAATAAAATTCTCAGGATCTAAAATGCAAAGTTTTCATCTTCATAACTTCCCCCCTGGCCAGTGGGAATTCTTCAGTTTTCCTAACAACTTACTTGGCAGGGAATGTATATATTATGAAGACCCCGACTACTGGTGCCCTCCCCCCCACCCCATTCATTTTAGAACAAGTTGTTTCATTTAAAGAAGAAATGGTGTGGAGTTCCAGATCTCCAGTTTCTTGTGCTAAGGCCGGCCCTCAGCCGCACGGCCTCCCCACCCAGCATCGCAGGACCTGGTCCTGAACCAGCTTAGATCGTATTTGGGCAGACTTATCCGAGGATCTCTGAGAACCCTGTGAGCCCCCCCTAAGGGGGCCCATGGGGAGCAGTGTGAGAGGTGCGGTCCCCAGATAACTAACCCCCTCACCGAAAGCCCCAGGCCCGAGTATGAAGGGGCAAAGCTGCTCAGCTCAACCCTTGTAGTTTACAAGAGTTCGGGGACCCCAAGAATAGCTCTGGCGCGGGGGAATTTCTGGGGGCTGTGACAGACTGAGGACTCTGCCCCAGATCCTCCAAGCCCCTCCCCTGGGTGCCCACCCCCTGCCCTTATGTTTCCTTCAAGCTCCTGGCACCACTTGGACCCCCAAGGCTAAGCTAAGCAAGCGCCCATGTTGTGGGAGGCCACAGACCACCCGTCTGACAAGAGAGTAAGGGTCCGGGCCCGGTTCAGCGCAGGCCACGCTTCAGTTTCTGATATGATAAAACTAAGAACGCACAAAGCTCCTCATTCCTCAGCACAGCACGTTGTTTGGCACGCAGCTCCTTACCCGCTCTGTGAAATAGGGGCCACAGCATCCCCGCTTCACAGATGAGAAAACAAAGGCTTGCAGGCTGAAAGGAGTAAGGGCTGCTGGACGCACAATGCGGGGTTTGGTCTTTTGTCCCCCAAACAAGTTCATCTGCTGCTCCCTCCCTAACAGAGGCCAGATTCTTTTTCTACGTTCTGTTGCCATTCCCTCTGGAGGGAATGGAATCATTCAGCCAAGAGTCAGCCTTGTTTTAATCTGCAAACTCAGAGAGAGGCAGCTAGAGATTCGCATTTCCATCACTAATTACTTCTGCAGCTCCTTTCCAAACGCCCTCCCCCTCCTTCTTGCAACTCTTCGCCTGCAGGATCAGAGATTTGGAGAATTTATAGCCAGTGAGGACCCCCTGGGAGACCCCTAGACTGAGGTGGCCTTTTTGCAGATGAGGAAGTGGAAATTTCAGAGGGGAAGTGACTTGCCCAAGGTTACAGGAGCCTCCGAAGGAGCCCTTGAGGTCGTTTGTCCCAACGCCACAATCAGTCTCGCCATAATATGGTCCCAAATGTGGAGCCGCTTCACGTGACGGCCTGTCCCTCATTGACACCTCCAGTTATTGGAAAGGTGACCTTGTATTGAGCCAGAATGTGTCCCCCTTCGACTTCCACCCAAAGTACGTGGTGCCGTCCATCTAAATTAATCTTCGTTTGTGTGATCTCCTGAGGTTGCCATCTGTCCCTACCTGAAACTTGGTGGAAGGATTTTATTTTTACTCCTCTATCTATGCTGTATGGCGGAACACTCCAGGAGCCTCTTTAACATGGTGTTTTTATGAAGCCTCTTTCCAGTGCATTGAGAGCGTGCCGTTGGTGGGTCCATCCAGATTCGTAGTGGACGAGGCACAGCGTTTCCAAAAATAAGAACTGGCGAGAGTCGCCAGTGCAGTGGTGTGAGATGGCAGGCACCCCAGCGGCAGGCGGTGTAGACAAGGGCCAGGTTCCCACATCCCGGGTGGACCCTCGGTGCACCAGAGCAGGCTTTTAACCAGAGTGCTGTATCCCCCACCCCACCCAACGTGCTGGGAGCAGGCAGGCAGTGTCGCGTGTGAATGTGAGTATTGTGTAAGGTTTTGAGTGAGTGGGTGTATTTGTTAGGGGATGAGTGTGAGTCTGCGGGTGAGTGTGCAAATGCGCTGCGTGTGAGCGTGCGTGTGCCCGTGAGCGTGTGTGTGTGTGACGCCGTCAGTGAATGTGCGCATGAGTATATGGGCAGGGATGGTACAAAGACGGGTTAAAAATACTGTAGCAGTCAGGGCCCCAGCAGGAAACAGATGGCACATGCAAACTGGGTAATTTGAGGAGAGTTTAATAAAGGGACTGTTTCAAAGGTGTGGGCAGGGTGTAGGGAAACCACAAAGGATAGCACAGAGCCTGGGGCCCAGGTCTGAAGGGGCGAGGGCAGGAAGCAGCGACTGGCACCTGGGGCCACTGCCTTCAGGACAGGAGCTGTGACCCCTGCAGGCTCCACCCGAAGCCAGAAGCCAAACCAGGGGCGGAGGAGGCCCAGGGCAGGGGAATGCAGGAGCTTGGATCAGGGGTGTCCTTCATTAACACAGGGAGGCCTCCAACCCTCGCCTGCCCCCCAATGAACCCAGGGACCAAATGCCTCGTAAGATGCACATGTTCACAGACAGGCATTTTCTTTTTTAAAAAAGAAAAAAACCTTATTTGCACAAGTAAGATATAAATATACCCTCAGAGTAATACATCCAAGCGCTACGTGGACGCTCCCCTTTCCTCCTTCAGTTTGGCTCCCTTTACAGGAAGTTAATGTCCCGGCCAGTTCAGTGAGCTTCCCTCCAGTGCTTTCTCTCTGCATTTCTGTGTGCAGAAATTCCACGACTTTGAAGATCTCTAAAAGCCCATCCCCAGACCTCAGAAGAAGAGCCCCTAGAGTTCAGTTTGCAAAGCCTTTTCACACCTGTCTTGCCAGGATTCGCAGCTCACGCCCACACCCCACAGGAGACGCTTGCCCCAGATCACACAGCTTAACTAAGAGGTGCATCGGGGCCCAC